>NC_074666.1:92854288-93021788 GCF_029448725.1 Salvelinus fontinalis
CACTGACCCACCTGCACACATTCCACTCCAAATTCACTGAGCCTCTCTATCCAGGGTTTTGGCTTTGGTATGGTGACTCTTCAGCATCCCTGTGTCAGGTGGTCCCTGTGTCAAACACAACATGATGTTTCACTCTAACCCATGTGTTCTATATTTGATCACAATTTGACATTTAAAGACATGGAGTAAAACACACCAGTTTGGGCCAGTTTATTCCTGTAAATAAGAACCATGGTAATGTCTCTTTCCGTGATCCTGCGCCCTGTGAGAACACACACACACTGGACACACACACACACTGGACAGAAACACACACTGGACAAAAACAAACACACTGACTGGACACACACACACACACACACTGGACACACACACACACACTGGACAAAAACAAACACACTGACTGGACACACACACACACACACACACACACACACACACACACACACTGGACACACACACACACTCTTGTACAGCTAACCTTGTATGGACACACACTTCAGTCCCATTCAAAATCCTATTTTCCTTAACCTTAACCTTAACCCAAAAACCTAACCTTAACTCTAAACATAAATATAACCCCAGTAAAAAACTCAGACGCTTAATAAAACTTAAACCAAGTTTATTCACACATTGGGTCATACAGCTGCTTAAGACAAAGAACATATTCACACAAGCACTGGTATTTAACCATTTATCCTATGCTGAGTCTCCTACACATCTGAACAGCCAATACACCTCTGTTGCTAGACAGAAGATTAGTGATATGTTCTTCCTCACTTCATCTGACCTGACCTCTGCCCCAAATTGCTCACTCCTCCCCAACTCTCGGCTGTCATGGTGACTCGTACCAGACTGTGTCTCTTCTCCTCCCATAGGATCCCTGATGGCTAACAATAACATATCCTGACATAATGTAAACATTATACATTACTCTCTCTACTTTGGTGACATGAATAAGGATATTTCATATTTTCAAGTTTAAAAGTCAGTTTCCAACAGTACCCCTTGTTGAACATTGATTCCATACTGTTCATCCTTATATAAACTTGGAAATTGCTTATAAATGAACAAACAATGATAACAAAATGTTAACAATTTTTTTTAACATGATTAACTAACCCTAGCTCCTAACTCTTAACAAAATTCTAATCCTAACACTAATTCTAACCTTAACCCTAAACTCCCTAGAAATAGCATTTGACCTCGTGGGGACTAACAAAATGGTCAGTTGGTCAAATGTTGTCTGTTTACTATTCTTGTGGGGACTTCTGTTGTTCACGTTCCAGAGAAACGGTTGAACTGATTCCTGTCTCCTGTCTCATCATTATTGAATTGTTATACAGACGTGGTTATGAAACCCACTAGACATAACAAAAGATTGGCGATGAGAAAGTCTGATTCTACAGGAACTATTCTGTCTGGAAGAAGTCGGTTTTTACAACTGTTTAAAACTGTTATTTTCTGTGGTACAATATAGGTTAATGTTAGCACAGTGTATTGCTAGCAGAGGCAAGTGCAGAGTCGAGCTAGCTAAGAAAGAGAGTTAACATCATCATGGACGGCAGAAAAGGACTCGAGACGGACATCAGAGTGGGAAAAGAACATGATTAAAAAGGGAGGAATATGCATTGCTTAAAACCTGTTACGGCTAGAGCATCCGGTGAAATTGCAGAGCGCGAAATTCAAACTACAGTATTATAAATATTTAACATTCATGAAAATATAAGTGTAATACATGAAAATAAAGCTTAACTTCTTGTTAATCCAGCCGCAGTATCAGATTTCAAAAAGGCTTTATGGCGAAAGCACACCATGCAATTATCTGAGGACAGCGCCCCGCATACAATTGCATGAAAATCCTTTTTCAACCAGGCAGTTGCAACACGAAAGTCAGAAATAGCGATATAATAAATGCCTTACCTTTGAAGATCTTCTTCTGTTGGCATTCCAAAAGGTCCCAGTTACATCACAAATGTTCCTTTTGTTCGATAATGGCCTTCTTTATATCCATAAAAACTCAGTTTAGCTGGCGCGCTTCAGTCAATAATCCAACGGTTTCCCTCCATCAAAATGAATCCCAAACGTTACTAATAAACTTATCTAAACAAGTCAAACAATGTTTATAATCAAACCTCAGGTACCCTAATATGTAAATAAACGATACAATTTAAGACGGAGAATTGTTATTGTCTTTACCGGAGATAAACAAAAAGAACGCGCTCTCGTCCATGCGCATGGAAACACTACAGCCAAAATGGGAGCCACTTATAAAAACTACAACTTCTACCTCATTTTTACAATAACCAGCCTGAAACTCTTTCTAAAGACTGTTGACATCTAGTGGAAGCCCTAGGAACTGCAATCTGGGAGGATTTGGCCTTATAATAAAAGTGACAGTCATTGAAAATAGTGGTAGGATAAAAAAAAATTGGGGGGGGGGATGGTTTGTCCTCGGGATATCGCCTGCCATTTCAGTTCTGTTATACTCACAGACATTATTTGAACAGTTTTAGAAACTTTAGAGTGTTTTCTATCCAAATCCAATTATATGCATATCCTAGCTTCTGGGCCTGAGTAACAGGCAGTTTACTTTGGGCACGCTTTTCATCCAGACGTCAAAATCCTGCCCCTAGCCCAAAGAGGTTCATAGGGAAAAAATCAGTACAATTAGCTTTGGTTAGAGGAGATGGAGGAGACTGAAACGAGAACATATGCTCAATGTACTTTGCTTCATCTTTCAAAATATAATTTGGTGAATCATGAGTGACTCCGTCATTTGTAACCAGTTTCAGTAAATTCTTTTTGGTAGCATTTCTATGTTGAAGATTAGAACATGTCTCCATATTCCATCCAGTTTGCTTTATGTTTTAATATATTACACTTGAACTTTCTTGAATAAGGTCCTCCATTTCTTTTTGTTTTTCCTCTAACTTATTCTGAACGTCTATGGTACAGTTCTTTATTGCTATCAATCTGTTCTGTTAGACCTTCTATTTCCTTTGATAGGATGGACTCTTTTGACCTAAATTGCTTTTGTTTTAGAGATGAGTACTGAATTGCATGGCCTCTAAAGGCACATTTAAAAGTGTCCCATACAATAAGGGGATTTGTTGCACCTATGTTATGTTGTAAAAATGCAGTAATTAATTCCTCTGTCCTAGTTAAAAACAAGTTGTCAAAGAAGCATGGATCATCATTATTTGGTCCGTAAATGTTCATGGCCATATCTGTTTATGGTCTAATTTAAAATCATCCATCTACCTTGCCGATCTGTTTGGAAAATATTACTATCATCACCCCTTTTGAGTTTCTTTGTCCAATGGAGAGGTATACTTCGCCCCCCCCAGTTCTTTTTCTACACAACTTCAAAATTGTTGAATGAGTTTCCTGTAAACAGTAGATATTATATTCCTTCTCTTTGAGACAGGTAAATATTGTTATTATTTTCTTATTATCTGCTAAGCCATTAGAATTATAACTTGTTATACTTATTTCACCATTTACCATAATGAGATACAAGTTTCAAATCTAAATCTATTCCCCCCGCTAAAACCCCTCCCCATCCCAAGTTGGGTTGTCATCCCAGTGATCGGCAGACCACCCGTCCCCCCAGATCCCTAGGCCCCCCGAGAGACCAGGACCCTTCCTTCGAAAACAGCACACATTACCACCCACAGAACAGAAGCAGGTCAACCGCTAAAAGTATTTCCAATGCTCTCACCTCAATTTGCTTTATATATAGCTATTAAACATATATACTGTATCTATATACTGTATATAAAATATCTTGCGTATATCTTGCGTATCTTAATTTCCATCATTATCAATTAATATGCATAATAATGTTGGCAGTTCATGCAAAGGATTGTTACCTATAGCCAGGATTGTTACCTATAGCCAGGATTGTTACCTATAGCCAGGATTGTTACCTATAGCCAGGATTGTTACCTATAACCAGGATTGTTACCTATAACCAGGATTGTTACCTATAACCAGGATTGTTACCTATAGCCAGGATTGTTACCTATAACCAGGATTGTTACCTATAGCCAGGATTGTTACCTATAGCCAGGATTGTTACCTATAACCAGGATTGTTACCTATAACCAGGATTGTTACCTATAACCAGGATTGTTACCTATAGCCAGGATTGTTACCTATAACCAGGATTGTTACCTATAGCCAGGATTGTTACCTATAGCCAGGATTGTTACCTATAGCCAGGATTGTTACCTATAACCAAGATTGTTACCTATAACCAGGATTGTTACCTATAACAAGGATTGTTACCTATAGCCAGGATTGTTACCTATAGCCAGGATTGTTACCTATAACCAGGATTGTTACCTATAACCAGGATTGTTACCTATAACCAGGATTGTTACCTATAGCCAGGATTGTTACCTATAACCAGGATTGTTACCTATAGCCAGGATTGTTACCTATAGCCAGGATTGTTACCTATAACCAGGATTGTTACCTATAACCAGGATTGTTACCTATAACCAGGATTGTTACCTATAGCCAGGATTGTTACCTATAGCCAGGATTGTTACCTATAACCAAGATTGTTACCTATAACCAGGATTGTTACCTATAACAAGGATTGTTACCTATAGCCAGGATTGTTACCTATAGCCAGGATTGTTACCTATAACCAGGATTGTTACCTATAACCAGGATTGTTACCTATAACCAGGATTGTTACCTATAGCCAGGATTGTTACCTATAACCAGGATTGTTACCTATAGCCAGGATTGTTACCTATAGCCAGGATTGTTACCTATAACCAGGATTGTTACCTATAACCAGGATTGTTACCTATAACCAGGATTGTTACCTATAGCCAGGATTGTTACCTATAACCAGGATTGTTACCTATAGCCAGGATTGTTACCTATAGCCAGGATTGTTACCTATAGCCAGGATTGTTACCTATAACCAAGATTGTTACCTATAACCAGGATTGTTACCTATAACCAGTATTGCCATTGCATTAAATTACATTTTGGTCAAGCATTTATTATTTTAGCAAACAATTATTGTGGTTCATCCTATATTCTCCCTAACGTCCTTACCCCCTTACAACAGATGTGGGATACACACACACACACACACACACACACACACACACACACACACACACACACACACACACACACACACACTCTTAAACACCATACTCTTACACACTCAACCCCTTTCCCCCACAATCAATCAATGTTGTTACATCCCAGAGCCCAATTCAAGAAAGAACCTGATTTATGAAACAGTTACAGCTGTTTGAGAAAACATGCAAAATTGAACAAAAATGTACACAAATTTGAGATTTGATGAATTAACCAACGTCAAGTCCTAGATGATGGAGATCAGATGCACCCCCTTCCCCTGAAACACCCACACGCTGGTCCCCCGTTGTGACCGTATTCACAAGCATCTCTGTGCAGTCAGACCTTTAATATTCTTGTGCCCCCAGGTCATCAGGGTAGTATGCCCCCTCTCTTAATGTCTGAGTGTGACCCCCTCCCCATGGGTTACTGCAGCTAATGTTGCCAGTACTGCCACTACCTGGGTGGGGGCACCCCACCGGAATCCCCACCGGCTAGGTACAAGGTCGTCAAGGTTCTCATTAGCAGCTTTGATAATTTCCTTGTATATTATGCTCTCCCATCAGGGGGCCTTGGCTTTGTAGGACCAACCCTGCCAGGCAGGCTCAGAATCTTGAGGGGGTGGTGCTGCTCTAGCAGGTCTCTGACCGCATTGCTCTTTCTGTATTGGCTGCATATAGGCAACTTACAGGTAGCCCATGAAACAGATAAGGACTTCTCTTTAGTGTATGGGTCGCTCAGGTGAGTGTCTAGGGTATAAGGTTGGGGACTGTTCCATCATGATAGGACAATAAATAATTACATTAGATTTATCATTTATTTTAAAACGTATACCCCTCATGTGCACAAAATTGAAAGCTCTCTCTCGCAACCCCTGCTCACAGACATACATTGGTTCTGGGATATGCAACCGTTTCATTTCTCACTCAACGCGACACCTTTCCAAACACTAAAACCACACACCACACTTTCCATCACAATACATCCACACATACTATACTTCTATGTCTTCTGTTTGCTGTGTTTGCTGTGTTATCTCCACCATGTTGATTGATTACTTTTGTGTTTTAATTAGTTATATTTGAAGATGTATTATTTTGCTAGTTATCATTTCTTCTAATGCTGTTTTATCCATGTATAAAATACTATAAATGGAAAATTAAATCATTATTTTACAACTCTCCCTGTCTTGAATGGTATAGTGTGGTTGTAGTTTATTTAACAATTGTTTAATTGTATTGGTTTTCTGTCTATGTTTTTATTATTATTACTACAATGCCTACCATGGCTAGTATTTGGTGTTCCATTATTCGACTCATCTGATAACTTTGTGGTTTTTAGAAAAGCCTCGGAGTAGTCTGTCAATATACAGTTGATCGACTACGAGGACTACATGCCTCCCTTTTCATCTATTCTCCTTGAAGATTGGGTGCAGAACTTTGCGCCGTTCTGCAATCTCCCTCGGGAACTGATCATTCGTGCCTATTTTCATGCCAGCGAGTCTTTTATCCAGGCTTTTAATCATTACTTTATCCTTAGAGAAAGCAAATTTAGCAATGATTGGATGCTCATATCTCTGTCCTCTTTGTCCGAAACGGTGAACACGTTCGAGTTGGATTTTATCGACAGCGTCGAGTGGGATTTGAAGCGCTGTAAGAAAGAAGTCCTTAACTACTCTTTCCGGAACTTCTCCTTCGCTTTCTTGAATACCCGTAAGTACTAGATTTTCTCTCATAGTTCTAGTCTGTTTGTCTATTAAGAATACTCTCAGAAATATGTTTTCTTTTTTAAGTTCATTAACGTGTGTTTCTATCGTATTGAATGTCCCTTTTGGTTTAATTGTTTCTTTCTCCATTGTCGCAGCTTTATAGTCACTCATTTCGATGCTTGCCTTAAACTCTTTTATATCTTTACTGAATAATTCAAGTATGCGCAGTTTGTCATTTATCGATTTTAACAGATCGGTTTCCACCCTTAGTGTATCCCCGGTAGTGAAAAGCTTAAGTCCTTTTTTACTCTCCGTCATGTTTGGGTGTTTGATTTGTCTTATCCAGATTGAAGGTTATTATCCACTAGTTTGTGAAGTGCTAATATTTAGTCTAACTTACCGATATTGAATATTATATTTTTATCATGAGGTGATCTACACTGCTGTGTTCAGTCAGCCATCTTGGTTTGCCCTTTCTCTTGGTTTGAGTCCCCATGGATTCTGTTACTCACTCTCACTCAGATTTCATATTTTAAAACTGCAAACATTTCTCCCCACCCTTTTGCAAAATATGAAGAATTGTAGGAAATGTGCAGTAAAATTGCACAATCGTCTCCATAAAAAAATGAGCTGAATGATTGTTCTTACTGCATATACTTGGATATCCTGATATAACTGGCTGTTAAAACTGTTTTGTTATTGTTTTATTCATGGTAATTCACTATTCCATATAACTCAGTCTGCATTCTAGGGGACCTTGGAGAGCTGCATTCTAGAGGACCTTGGAGAGCTGCATTCTAGAGGACCTTGGAGAGCTGCATTCTAGAGGACCTTGGAGAGCTGCATTCTAGAGGGCCTTGGAGAGCTGCATTCTAGATGACCTTGGAGAGCTGCATTCTAGAGGACCTTGGAGAGCTGCATTCTAGAGGACCTTGGAGAGCTGCATTCTAGAGGACCTTGGAGAGCTGCATTCTAGAGGACCTTGGAGAGCTGCATTCTAGATGACCTTGGAGAGCTGCATTCTAGAGGACCTTGGAGAGCTGCATTCTAGAGGGCCTTGGAGAGCTGCATTCTAGATGACCTTGGAGAGCTGCATTCTAGGGGACCTTGGAGAGCTGCATTCTAGAGGACCTTGGAGAGCTGCATTCTAGAGGACCTTGGAGAGCTGCATTCTAGATTACCTTGGAGAGCTGCATTCTAGATGACCTTGGAGAGCTGCATTCTAGATGACCTTGGAGAGCTGCATTCTAGATGACCTTGGAGAGCTGCATTCTAGAGGACCTTGGAGAGCTGCATTCTAGAGGACCTTGGAGAGCTGCATTCTAGATGACCTTGGAGAGCTGCATTCTAGATGACCTTGGAGAGCTGCATTCTAGATGACCTTGGAGAGCTGCATTCTAGATGACCTTGGAGAGCTGCATTCTAGAGGACCTTGGAGAGCTGCATTCTAGATGACCTTGGAGAGCTGCATTCTAGATGACCTTGGAGAGCTGCATTCTAGATGACCTTGGAGAGCTGCATTCTAGAGGACCTTGGAGAGCTGCATTCTAGAGGGCCTTGGAGAGCTGCATTCTAGGGGACCTTGGAGAGCTGCATTCTAGGGGACCTTGGAGAGCTGCATTCTAGGGGACCTTGGAGAGCTGCATTCTAGATGATATTGGAGAGCTGCATTCTAGAGGGCCTTGGAGAGCTGCATTCTAGGGGACCTTGGAGAGCTGCATTCTAGAGGGCCCATCTAGCTTGACGCAGATTTAGTCTCCTCGCTGCCCGGATATACTCGAGATTACGATGATCAGTCCAGATGAGAAAAGGGTGCTTCGCCCCCTCAAGCCAATGTCTCCACACCTTCAGAGCCTTGACTACAGCTAACAACTCCTGGTCCCCCACGTCATAGTTTCGCTCCGCCGGACCGAGCTTCCTCGAAAAGAAGGCACAAGGGCGGAGCTTTGGTGGCACGCCCGAGCGCTGTGATAGCACGGCACCCACCCCAGCCTCGGATGCGTACACCTCCACTATGAATGCTAGAGAGGGGTCCGGATGTGCCAACACGGGTGCATCCGTGAACAGCGCCTTCAACCTGTTGAAAGCTCCGTCCGCCGCTGCTGACCACCGCAACCGCACCGGGCCCCCCTTTAGCAGTGAGGTAATGGGAGCCGCTACCTGGCCAAAACCCCGGATAAATCTCCGGTAGTAGTTGGCAAAACCCAAAAACCGCTGCACCTCTTTTACCGTGGTCGGAGTCGGCCAATTACGCACGGCCTTAATGCGGTCACTCTCCACCACCACCCCCGAGGTGGAAATGCGATAACCCAGGAAGGAGACGGCTCGTTTGGAGAACACACACTTCTCAGCCTTGACGTATAGGTCATGCTCCAGCAGTCTACCAAGCACCTTGCGTACCAGAGATACATGCGCGGCGTGAGTAGCTGAGTAGATCAGAATGTCATCGATATACACAACCACGCCCTGCACGTGCAGGTCCCTGAGAATGTCGTCTACAAAGGATTGGAAAACGGCTGGAGCATTCTTTAACCCATACGGCATGACGCGGTACTCATAGTGGCCCGATGTGGTACTAAATGCGGTTTTCCACTCGTCTCCTTTCCGAATACGCACCAGACTGTACGCGCTCCTGAGGTCCAGTTTTGTAAAGAACTGCGCTCCGTGAAATGATTCCACCGCCGAAGCGATGAGAGGTAGTGGGTAACTAAACCCCACTGTGATGGCATTTAGACCTCTATAATCAATACACGGACGCAAACCTCCCTCCTTTTTCTTTACAAAAAAGAAACTCGAGGAGACGGGTGAGATGGAGGGCCGAATGTACCTCTGTCCCAGAGACTCCGTGACATATGTCTCCATAGCCAACGTCTCCTCTTACCGTGGCGAGAGAGTGACTGGGAAGGCACCGTGTTATGCGGTGAAGCGCATGGTGTCCCCAGTGCGCACGCATAGCCCGGTGCGCTACATAGCAGCTCCTCGAATCGGCCGGGCTAGAGTGGGCATCGAGCCAGGAGGGATGATGCCGGCCCAGCGCATCTGGTCTCCAGTGCGTCCCCTCGGCCCGGGGTATACTGCACCAGCCCTACGCATGGTGTCCCCGGTTCGCCAGCACAGCCCAGTGCGACCTGTTCCAACTCCCCACACTTGCCGGGCTACAGGGGGTATCCAGCCAGGACGAGTTGCTCGAGACCTCCAGTGCGCCTCCACGGCCCAGTGCATCCGGTGCCTCGGCCAAGGACAAGGCCTCCTGCATGTCTCCCCAGCCTGGTGAGTTCTGTGCCTGTGCTAAGCCCTAACCCTCCTGCATGTCTCCCCAGCCTGGTGAGTCCTGTGCCTTCTCCCAGAGCCAGGCCTCCTGTGTGTCTCTCCACTCCAGTGATGATCCATGGCACGAAGCCTCCAGTGATGATCCATGGCAAGAAGCCTCCAGTGATGATCCATGGCACGAAACCTCCAGTGATGATCCATGGTAAGAAGCCTCCAGTAATGATCCATGGCACGAAGCCTCCAGTGATGATCCATGGCACGAAGCCTCCAGTGATGAACCATGGCACGAAGCCTCCAGTGATGATCCATGGCAAGAAGCCTCCAGTGATGATCCATGGCACGAAGCCTCCAGTGATGATCCATGGCACGAAGCCAGTGATGATCTTTGCCACGAAGCCTCCAGTGATGATCCATGGCACGAAGCCTCCAGTGATGATCCAGGGCACGAAGCCTACAGTGAGGATCCATGGCACGAAACCTCCAGTGAGGAGTTATTGTACGAGGCCTCCAACGAAGGCCGTCAGTGTTCCAGAGTAGATAGTGTTCCAGAGTAGAGAGTGTTCCAGAGTAGAGAGTGTTCCAGAGTAGAGAGTGTTCCAGAGTAGAGAGTGTTCCAGAGTAGAGAGACACACAGTAGCAACTCTAATTGAGTACTGACAGTGTCTGCTGTGGCAGGTGGGAAGGTGCAAATTACCTGAAAAATATCTAATTTCTCAATGTTCTAATCTCTCAATCTCAAAGTGCACCAAATTCATGCATTTAGCTGTTGAAATGCCCCGGACCCCAATACTGGCTTTGGGCTAAGCCCCCAATGTCTTCAAATCCTAGAAAAGCCCCTGGACAGGCCTCACTCCAGTCACAGCTACAACCACCACCACCGACTACCACCGCTGCTACCTCTGAGAGAGAGTAACTTCTACCCCTGGAGAGAGAGGAGTTGCTACACCTGGAGAGAGAGGAGTTGCTACCGCTGGAGAGAGAGGAGTTGCTACCCCTGGAGAGAGGGGAGTTGCTACCCCTGGGGAGAGAGGAGCTGCTATTAGGAGAAACTTCGACCCTGCTCGGGAAATGCTTGCCAGGAGCTTTAGTGACGAATGTTTGGCAGGAGCTTCAGTGGCGAAGACTGCTCAACTTGCTGATGTTTCACAATATGCCATGGTCGTCTCAGTAACCAGGTCCCAACCCAATTGAACACTTATGGGAGATCCTGGAGTGGCGCCTGAGACAGTGTGTTCCACCACCATCAACAAAACACCAAATTACGGAATTTCTTGTGGAGGAATGATGTCGCATCCCTCCAATAGAGTTCCAGACACTTGTAGAATGTATTTCAAGGCGTATCTACACCAAGGAGCATTGTTCTGGCGGCTCATGGTGGCAAAACGTCCTATTAAGACACTATGTTGGCGTTCACTTTATTTTGGCAGTTACCTGTAGGTGTATGTCGCTCATCGCTGCAATTCATCTGTTGTTGTACTTTATGCTGGTCTACATCATTGACATAGATCCGTTGTTGTACTTTATGCTGGTCTACATTGACATAGATCTGTTGTTGTACTTTATGCTGGTCTACATTGACATAGATCTGTTGTTGTACTTTATGCTGGTCTACATTGACATAAATTTCATACAATCATGTCTCTTACATACATTCTAATGCCTCAAATGAAAGTTGAATTGATGAGTCAGTTGGTACTAAAATATTATATTTCTTGGAACTTTTGAGCCAATGATATGTTTCTGTACATTTCTGTTTAATTTAGTAAATGTTTTATTTGTTCCATTGGTTGGCTGTGTCTGTGTCTGTGTGTGTGTGTGAGAGAGAGAGAGAGAGAGAGAGAGAGAGAGAGAGAGAGAGAGAGAGAGAGAGAGAGAGAGAGAGGAGAGAGAGAGAGAGAGAGAGAGAGAGAGAGAGGAGAGAGAGAGAGAGAGAGAGAGAGAGAGAGAGAGAGAGAGAGAGAGAGAGAGAGAGAGAGAGAGAGAGAGAGAGAGAGAGAGAGAGAGAGAGAGAGAGAGAGAGAGCAGGCAGAACAGGCAGAACCTGATATGGAGTTTAGTTGAGCAAACAAAAGTATCTTTCGATGACCGAATGATCATTCCAGACTCTGCTTCTGTTGAGAACAATTAAAGGTAAGACGACGATTGTTATGTGTATTCATATAGTTGATGATATTGTTATGTGTATTCATATAGTTGATGATATTGTTATGTGTATTCATATAGTTGATGATATTGTTATGTGTATTCATATAGTTGATGATATTGTTGTGTGTATTCATATAGTTGATGATATTGTTGTGTGTATTCATATAGTTGATGATATTGTTATGTGTATTCATATAGTTGATGATATTGTTATGTGTATTCATATAGTTGATGATATTGTTGTGTGTATTCATATAGTTGATGATATTGTTGTGTGTATTCATATAGTTGATGATATTGTTGTGTGTATTCATATAGTTGATGATATGTTGTGTGTATTCATATAGTTGATGATATTGTTATGTGTATTCATATAGTTGATGATATTGTTGTGTGTATTCATATAGTTGATGATATTGTTGTGTGTATTCATATAGTTGATGATATTGTTGTGTGTATTCATATAGTTGATGATATTGTTGTGTGTATTCATATAGTTGATGATATGTTGTGTGTATTCATATAGTTGATGATATTGTTATGTGTATTCATATAGTTGATGATATTGTTGTGTGTATTCATATAGTTGATGATATTGTTGTGTGTATTCATATAGTTGATGATATTGTTGTGTGTATTCATATAGTTGATGATATGTTGTGTGTATTCATATAGTTGATGATATTGTTATGTGTATTCATATAGTTGATGATATTGTTGTGTGTATTCATATAGTTGATGATATGTTATGTGTATTCATATAGTTGATGATATTGTTATGTGTATTCATATAATTGATGATATTGTTATGTGTATTCATATAGTTGATGATATTTTGGGTGGACAGAGTGTTATAACAGGCCTACTCTCCTTAAAATGTATTTGATGTAAATTAGATGCGGGGGGTGAATTGGTTCCGTGCCCGTCTGTGTTCCCCAGGGTGATCTCCTACTGTATCATAGGCCTATAGGATTGTCTTCTCCAAACAGCCTTAAAACACAACAAACAACACACAAACATTTTCTCTTTCTAATCTACTGTTAACTCTTTTCACTCTGGAATGTATTTTGTGTGAAAGAGAGACAAATAAATATTGTGGAAAGACTAACAGCAACTTACACTTTCTCAAAACAGGTTGTGTGTGTTCATTAGTGTCCACCGTAGCAAAACGTTTGGCAACTTAAACCGTTTAGGTCACCTTGTACGGCGTTTGGAGCAAATCGTTTATGCATTGTTGCAAAACTTGTGGCTGCGGTGTAAACTAATGAATACGACCCAGGTAGTAGCCTATGACTCGGTTTGTTGATGCCTGCCTGATGCTGAAACCTGAGCGTAGCCTGAGGGGTGTACTATGATGCAAGCTAGATATACTGGTTTTCTAAAGTTAGCTAGCTTCAGTTGGCTTCACATTCCAGCTCAAAGCCTCATCCATAGGAATGTACAGAGCGCTAGTCATCAGGAAGGTGCTCTCAGCAGAAGGGGAAAATATAAAATGACTTGACAGTTTAATCATACAAAATGGCGCTAACTGGACGTGAGCAAGGCAAATTCAATCAGTGGAGGCTGCTGAGGGGAGGACGTTCCACCTATTCCGCTCCAGCCATTACCACAAGCCCGTCCTCCCAAATTAAGGTGCCACCAACCTCCTGTGAATTCAATATATAAATTTTCATTCATCCTAATTCTACATTTCACATTTTGTATGATAAATGTAATTGTATCATAGTTCAACTATAGTGTAGTGATCTATACAACTTCCGGTGTGCGTTTACTGTGAACACTGAGGGTGTACCCGCCTCAGTTACAGTTTTAACAGTGACCAAGTAGGATATTTGATCACAATGTAGGCCTACCAGAGTGGCCTACAATCAAAAACAATGTAAAAAAGGCGTCCAATAACATTTAACATGGAAATAGCTGTTCTATCATTCGGTGTACAGTAGCAGCCAATGTGTGGTGTTCTACATTCCATTAGACTTATTTTTTAAACATGCAGAGCTTGACAAATTAAGATCTTACATCTGTACTCAGAATTTTACTTGGTGATATGGTGCTGCTAGTGATAGACAACATTTAGAGACAGAATACAGACAGAGGAGTTTACACAACAGTTTATGTATAACATCATACATAAATAGCTAGAGTGAGCATTGAGCTATAAGAGAATGAGGAGGATATACACATTTATACACAGAGGATATACACATTTATACAACGGGTGGGTCTAATCCTGATTGCTGACTGGTTTAAACTGCATTCCAGCCTGTGTCTATTCCACAAATTACCACCGGATAAATATATGATATTAAATTCCTATATACTCTGTTCCATTTGACTGCGCAATCCACTATCTCATCAGCCCAGCCAGGCAATTTATACAGTTGATGTCCACTGTAAAAAGCATCTAGACATTATCTCACGTCTTTTCTTTTTGTATAAACCTTGCTGTCTGTCTCTCCGACAACATTGTTTCAATATTCAAATTCCATCTCTAGCTGTCGCAAAGTAATGAACGTGTCATGAATCGGGATGAGACAGATTGGCAGGAAGCTTTTCTCAGCCAGCCGAAATCATGAATACAAAGAAAGTCATTCCAGCTTCTATTTGAAGTTATTGTGTTAGCTGTGTTGTTGGCTAGCTCTTCTGAATAACAGTGTCCTGACGAGAGAGCACATATTCTATGCCAGGTGAAATTGTGCATCATTAGCTCATTGTCATGGATTTATCCAAATAAATGTCAATAGAAAACAGCTTAAACAAACGCAAATGCAGTTACTTTGCTGTTATTCTGGCTGCACTCTTTGACGTGACTAAGTTATCCGTAGTTGGTTAGCTAGCAAGGGCAGGAGATAAGAACTTTGCCACCCAGTATGGGAATGGAACATTTAGAACGAACGACTGGGTCGCGTCCATAGATACAGAACGAAAGACTTAACTACTGGATTGCGTGTCTGGCAACCGAACCGATAAAACAAACGACCAGCCGGCTTGGGTATCAACACTAGATTTGTGTCAGAACTATATCTTGTGGAAGGATGGAATAGTATGAATAAATTCATCAATAAAGTTTTGAATGAAAATGTGTCAATCATTATTTAAATATGTTGGTAACCCATTGAACAAAAGTGATAATGCCCTCGAAACCGGTGTTTGGAGGATATTTTGGCACAGTTTGCCTTACAAAACCCGTGCCAATATATCTTCCAAACAACGGCTTTTCTTGCATTATCACTTAAATACAGTACAGTGGGTATACAGTTGATTTACATAAATATATCTGAGAGAGATAAAAAGAGTGCAAATGCAGTGCAGTTGTTTAGTGTCCAGTTCAGAGATGGCCACTCAGAGGTGTGGTAGATCAGTGGTAGATCACCAACAATGATGAAACAACCTATAGGGAGGAGGTCAGAGACCTGGCCGTGTGGTGCCAGGACAACAACCTCTCCCGCAACGTGATCAAGACTAAAGAGATGATTGTGCACTACAGGAAAAGGAGGGCCGAGCATGCCCCCATTCTCATCGGCGGGGCTGTAGTGGAGCAGGTTGAGAGTTCCTTGGCGTCCACATCAGCAACAACCTAACATGGTCCAAACACACAAAGACAGTCGTGAAGAGGGCCCGACAAAACCTATTCAGGAGACTGAAAAGATTTGGCATGGGTCCTCAGATCCTCAAAAGGTTTTACATCAGGACCTCTATACCAGGCAGTGTCAGAAGAAGGCCCTAAAAATTGTCAAAGACTCCAGCCACCCTAGTCATAGACTGTTCTCTCTGCTTCCGCATGGCAAGCGGTACCGGAGCGCCAAGTTAAGGTCCAAGAGGCTTCTAAACAGCTTCTACCCACAAGCCATAAGACTCCTGAACAGCTAATCAAATGGCTACCCAGACTATTTGCACCCCCCGATACGCTGCTACTACTCCCTGTTATTATCTATGCATAGCCACTTTAATAACCCTACCTGCATGTACATAATTACCTCAATTACCTCGACACCGGTGCCCACCGCACATTGACACATTGACTCTGAACCGGTACCCCCTGTATATAGCCCCACTATTGTTATTTACTGCTGCTCTTTAATTATTTGTTTTTCTTATCTCTTACTTTTTTTGTATTTTCTTAAAACTGCATTGTTGGTTAGGGGCTTGTAAGGAAGCATTTCACTGTAAGGTTCACCTGTTGTATTCAGCATTTCACTGTAAGGTCTACACCTGTTGTATTCAGCATTTCACTGTAAGGTTCACCTGTTGTATTCAGCATTTCACTGTAAGGTCTACACCTGTTGTATTCAGCATTTCACTGTAAGGTTCACCTGTTGTATTCAGCATTTCACTGTAAGGTTCACCTGTTGTATTCGGCGCATGTGACAAATACAATTTGATTTGATATTTGAGGGTTAAAAAGGCTTTTGAAAAATGTCCAGTAATTATAATCCACATAATAATTAAAATGTCCTGTTGCTTCACGATTATTTTCCTGCTGTAGCAAACTAGTTCAAATTAAGATCCAACATCTGTATCAATATACCTGTCTTTAATGTACATGACTATATCAGGAGGACATGATTCTCTTTTGACCATTGTTTTTTGACCATTTGACATTTTATTTACTGTTGTTCAGGCTGGTTGAATGAGTTCCCTATGCGAGGCTACTTCATCTGCAAGAAAACAGGCGGCCGCACCAGTTTCCTCATATGAAATTAAAAGTAAGTTTGTGACCTAACACACTTACAAATTGGCTGTTGAAACTGTGGGACATATTTCTCTGCAACATTAGAAGTTGGATAAATGTGTCGATTTGAAGGAAAGATGAGCAGACTGGTAAGTCTAGGCTACATAGAACTATTATATTATAAAGGTAAGTCGTTGTCAGACTTTCAATATTCAGAGTAGGTTTGATATATGATCACTTCTCATGCTGACCAACCTGATGGTCTCGTTGGAAATGTGAAAAATATCAGGTCTATGCTACCTGCTCTGTCCTGACACTGGTAGGCCTATATTGTTATATGAACTAGCACTAACAAACCACTATTATACAGTTGAAGTCGGAAGTTTACATACACTTAGGTTGGAGCCATTAAAACTCGTTTTTCAACCACTCCACAAATGTCTTGTTAATAAACTGTAGTTTTGGCAAGTCAGTTAGGACATCTACTTTGTGCATGACACAAATAATTTTTCCAACAATTGTTTACAGACAGACTATTTCACTTATAATTCACTGTATCACAATTCCAGTGGGTCAGAAGTTTACATACACTAAGTTGACTGTGCCTTTAAACAGCTTGGAAAATTCCTGAAACTTATGTCATGGCTTTAGAAGCTTCTGATAGGCTAATTGACATTATTTGAGTCAATTGGAGGTGTACCTGTGGATGTATTTCAAGGCCTACCTTCAAACTCAGTGCCTCTTTGCTTGACATCATGGGAAAATCAAAAGAAATGAGCCAAGACCTCAGAAAAGAATTATAGACCTCCACAAGTCTGGTTCATCCTTGGGAGCAATTTCCAAACGCCTGAAGGTACCACGTTCATCTGTACAAACAATAGTACGCAAGTATAAACACCATGGAACCACGCAGCCGTCATATCACTCAGGAAGGAGACGCGTTCTGTCTCCTAGAGATACATGTACTTTGTTGCAAAAAGTGCAAATCAATCCCAGAACAACAGCAAAGGACCTTATGAAGATGCTGGAGGAAACAGGTACAGAAGTATCTATATCCACAGTAAAACGAGCCCTATATCGACATAACCTGAAAGGCCGCTCAGCAAGGAAGAAGCCACTGCTCCAAAACCGCCATAAAAAAGGCAGACTACGGTTTGCAACTGCACATGGGGACAAAGATTGTACTTTTTGGAGAAATATCCTCTGGTCTGATGAAACAAAAATAGAACTGTTTGGCCATAATGACCATCGTTATGTTTGGAGGAAAAAGGGGGATGCTTGCAAGCCAAAGAACACCATCCCAACCATGAAGCACGGGGGTGGCAGAATCATGTTATGGGGGTGCTTTGCTGCAGGAGGGACTGGTGCACTTCACAAAATAGATGGCATCATGAGGTTGGAAAATGATGTGGATATATTGAAGCAACATCTCAAGACATCAGTCAGGAAGTTAAAGCTTGGTCGCAAATGGGTCTTCCAAATGGACAATGACCCCAAGCATACTTCCAAAGTTGTGGCAAAATGGCTTAAGGACAACAAAGTCAAGGTATTGGAGTGGCCATCACAAAGCCCTGACCTCAATCCTATAGAAAATTTCTGGGCAGAACTGAAAAAGTGTGTGTGAGCCAGGAGGCCTACAAACCTGATTCAGTTACACCAGCTCTGTCAGGAGGAATGGGCCAAAATTTACCCAACTTACTGTGGGAAGCTTGCGGAAGGCTACCCAAAACGTTTGACCCAAGTTAAGCAATTTAAAGCAATGCTACCAAATACTAATTGAGTGTATGTAAACTTCTGACCCACTGGGAATGTGATGAAAGAAATAAAAGCTGAAATAAATCATTCTCTATACTATTATTCTGACATTTCACATTCTTAAAGTAAAGTGGTGATCCTAACTGACCTAAAACAGGGAATTTTTACCAGGATTAAATGTCAGGAATTGTGAAAAACTGAGTTTAAATGTATTTGGCTAAGGTGTATGTAAACTTCCGACTTCAACTGTACATTATAACTTAGCCTACATTACATAATATAAAATAACTTACTTGTTGCAAAAATCTTACTGAATGTATAAATTATTTCCCCCTCATATCAATTATTCCCATTTTAGCCCTTCAGTCTACATTCTCAGATTCGTTTAGAAAAGAACAGATTGACAGATAATAAATAGCCTACTTTTAGTGAATACAAATAAGTGTGAGACATGGCCTTGTGTTGCTGCACAGTCTATAACTACCTTAACAAACAGTGACTTATTATTAGTAGTATTAGTGACAGTTACCATGGAGATGAGATGTCACAACTACATGTTCATGTGATTGCATTTAATAATCTGACTGTTTCAATGTGTCTGTTAGTAAATGTTTTTATTTCTGAGAGATAATGAATAAAAGAGAACATTTGACATTCAAGAATTAGTTGTCACTATGTTAACCACAACCAACATGCTGGATCTCTGTTTAGTTGTCAGTGGTCTAAGATGAGTCTCTCTGGGGAGAGAGAGGAGGGGGGCCCTGCCTCTAAAATGAGTCTCTCTGGAGAACATGACACCACAGCTAAAAGGTGAGATGACAAGTTTGTTCATATGAAGAGTGTATTTCCAACATGCTATATCCCAATCACATTTGTTTTCATCAGAAATGATTGCTCATGGTTACTTTCTATCGGTTGGGTTGCCAGAGACGCGACCCAGTAGTTAAGTCTTTTTGTTCTGTATCTATGGATGAGACCCAGTAGTTAAGTCTTTTTGTTCTGTATCTATGGATGAGACCCAGTAGTTAAGTCTTTTTGTTCTGTATCTATGGATGAGACCCAGTAGTTAAGTCTTTTTGTTCTGTATCTATGGATGAGACCCAGTCGTTAAGTCTTTTTGTTCTGTATCTATGGATGAGACCCAGTAGTTAAGTCTTTTTGTTCTGTATCTATGGATGAGACCTAGTCGTTAAGTCTTTTTGTTCTGTATCTATGGATGAGACCCAGTCGTTAAGTCTTTTTGTTCTGTATCTATGGATGAGACCCAGTCGTTAAGTCTTTTTGTTCTGTATCTATGGATGAGACCCAGTCGTTAAGTCTTTTTGTTCTGTATCTATGGATGAGACCCAGTAGTTAAGTCTTTTTGTTCTGTATCTATGGATGAGACCCAGTAGTTAAGTATTTTTGTTCTGTATCTATGGATGAGACCCAGTAGTTAAGTCTTTTTGTTCTGTATCTATGGATGAGACCCAGTAGTTAAGTCTTTTTGTTCTGTATCTATGGATGAGACCCAGTAGTTAAGTCTTTTTGTTCTGTATCTATGGATGAGACCCAGTAGTTAAGTCTTTTTGTTCTGTGTCTATGGATGAGACCCAGTAGTTAAGTCTTTTTGTTCTGTATCTATGGATGAGACCCAGTCATTAAGTCTTTTTGTTCTGTATCTATGGATGAGACCCAGTCATTAAGTCTTTTTGTTCTGTATCTATGGATGAGACCCAGTAGTTAAGTCTTTTTGTTCTGTATCTATGGATGAGACCCAGTCGTTAAGTCTTTTTGTTCTGTATCTATGGATGAGACCCAGTAGTTAAGTCTTTTTGTTCTGTATCTATGGATGAGACCCAGTCGTTAAGTCTTTTTGTTCTGTATCTATGGATGAGACCCAGTAGTTAAGTCTTTTTGTTCTGTATCTATGGATGAGACCCAGTAGTTAAGTCTTTTTGTTCTGTATCTATGGATGAGACCCAGTCATTAAGTATTTTTGTTCTGTATCTATGGATGAGACCCAGTCATTAAGTCTTTTTGTTCTGTATCTATGGATGAGACCCAGTAGTTAAGTCTTTTTGTTCTGTATCTATGGATGAGACCCAGTAGTTAAGTATTTTTGTTCTGTATCTATGGATGAGACCCAGTAGTTAAGTCTTTTTGTTCTGTATCTATGGATGAGACCCAGTAGTTAAGTCTTTTTGTTCTGTATCTATGGATGAGACCCAGTCGTTAAGTCTTTTTGTTCTGTATCTATGGATGAGACCCAGTCGTTAAGTCTTTTTGTTCTGTATCTATGGATGAGACCCAGTAGTTAAGTCTTTTTGTTCTGTATCTATGGATGAGACCCAGTAGTTAAGTCTTTTTGTTCTGTATCTATGGATGAGACCCAGTAGTTAAGTCTTTTTGTTCTGTATCTATGGATGAGACCCAGTAGTTAAGTCTTTTTGTTCTGTATCTATGGATGAGACCCAGTCGTTAAGTCTTTTTGTTCTGTATCTATGGATGAGACCCAGTAGTTAAGTCTTTTTGTTCTGTATCTATGGATGAGACCCAGTCGTTAAGTCTTTTTGTTCTGTATCTATGGATGAGACCCAGTAGTTAAGTCTTTTTGTTCTGTATCTATGGATGAGACCCAGTCGTTAAGTCTTTTTGTTCTGTATCTATGGATGAGACCCAGTCATTAAGTCTTTTTGTTCTGTATCTATGGATGAGACCCAGTAGTTAAGTATTTTTGTTCTGTATCTATGGATGAGACCCAGTCGTTAAGTCTTTTTGTTCTGTATCTATGGATGAGACCCAGTAGTTAAGTCTTTTTGTTCTGTATCTATGGATGAGACCCAGTAGTTAAGTCTTTTTGTTCTGTATCTATGGATGAGACCCAGTCATTAAGTCTTTTTGTTCTGTATCTATGGATGAGACCCAGTCATTAAGTCTTTTTGTTCTGTATCTATGGATGAGACCCAGTAGTTAAGTCTTTTTGTTCTGTATCTATGGATGAGACCCAGTAGTTAAGTCTTTTTGTTCTGTATCTATGGATGAGACCGAGTCATTAAGTCTTTTTGTTCTGTATCTATGGATGAGACCCAGTAGTTAAGTCTTTTTGTTCTGTATCTATGGATGAGACCCAGTAGTTAAGTCTTTTTGTTCTGTATCTATGGATGAGACCCAGTAGTTAAGTCTTTTTGTTCTGTATCTATGGATGAGACCCAGTCGTTAAGTCTTTTTGTTCTGTATCTATGGATGAGACCCAGTCGTTAAGTCTTTTTGTTCTGTATCTATGGATGAGACCCAGTAGTTAAGTCTTTTTGTTCTGTATCTATGGATGAGACCCAGTAGTTAAGTCTTTTTGTTCTGTATCTATGGATGAGACCCAGTAGTTAAGTATTTTTGTTCTGTATCTATGGATGAGACCCAGTAGTTAAGTCTTTTTGTTCTGTATCTATGGATGAGACCCAGTCGTTAAGTCTTTTTGTTCTGTATCTATGGATGAGACCCAGTAGTTAAGTCTTTTTGTTCTGTATCTATGGATGAGACCCAGTCGTTAAGTCTTTTTGTTCTGTATCTATGGATGAGACCCAGTAGTTAAGTCTTTTTGTTCTGTATCTATGGATGAGACCCAGTCGTTAAGTCTTTTTGTTCTGTATCTATGGATGAGACCCAGTCATTAAGTCTTTTTGTTCTGTATCTATGGATGAGACCCAGTAGTTAAGTATTTTTGTTCTGTATCTATGGATGAGACCCAGTCGTTAAGTCTTTTTGTTCTGTATCTATGGATGAGACCCAGTCGTTAAGTCTTTTTGTTCTGTATCTATGGATGAGACCCAGTCGTTAAGTCTTTTTGTTCTGTATCTATGGATGAGACCCAGTCGTTCGTTCTAAATGATCCATTGCCAAACTGGGTGGCAATGTTCTTATCCATTGCTAGCTAGCCAACTACAGATAACTTAGTCACGTCAAAGAGTGCAGCCAGAATAACAGCAAAGTAGCTGCATTTCCATTTGTTTAAGCTGTTTTCTAGTGACATTTATTTGGATAAATCCATGACAATGAACTAATGATGCACAATTTCACCTGACATAGAACATGTGCTCTCTCGTCAAGACACTGTTGTTCAGAGTGTAGTTTAAACTATCAAAGCAAATTTACCAACATTTCTGAAAACGGATATATAGCGTTTTGGAATGAAACTCTTCTTATGTTCACCCATCTGAGTTCAGAGGAGATGAGAGATGTAATGTTTGTCTCTGTTGTGTTGAAGCCCAATCAAGCAGGAGAGACCAGCCTCCCCTGTACCCAGCTGTGTGTCCATGAAGAGTGACCGGTCTATGGGTCTACCTATAATGTTTAGAGAGGGAGACTTTTCTACTGAACAAAGGTAAGAGGAACTCATGGGTCATGGTCAGTGAGTTAAACAACACTGTCTCTAGTCATTTCTACTCTCCCATTTTTTTATTTATTTTTGTTGTTTTAATAATCCATAGGTGAATCCTTTTTTTCATTTTCATAGTTCATTTTCATTTTCATAGTCCTAAGCAATGTTAAACAACCACAACATTCCCTGTGTCTGTGTGTGTGTGTGTGTGTGTGTGTGTCTGTGTGTGCGCGAACTCCTTGGATGTTTTGTCCACAGAAACCATCAGGAGAGATCAGAGTCAGAGATTCTCAGTGGTCAGTCTTCCCAGAGTCATCAAACAGACCTGGCCTCCATATTCAGTGTATGTGGTCCTGTTATGTACATTTGTTTTTGTTTACCTCAAGAAAAAGTTGATCTGTCAATTATTTATTATTTATTATTCATTATGTGTTAATGAGAAACTATTTATTTCATTGCTTAACTTATTTACTTTATTTATTTCAGTTGCTTGAAGAGAATATTATGACATTTGTGAAGAACGAGCTGAAGATGTTCAAGAGGATTCTGAGTCCAGAACTCCCAGAAGGCTTTGAGAGTCAGAAGCAGGATAAGGAAGTGGTGGATGCTGAAGATGAGAAGCAGGAGAGCAGTGCCAGAGAGGGGGCTCTGAAGATCACACTGCACATCCTGAGGAAAATGAATCAGAAGGAGCTTGCTGACACACTGGAGAAAAGTAAGATCTGTCTAACTCATGTTAAATGCTGTTTTATAACAAACATTTAAAAGCTGTAACTAAAGTAGAGCTAAAGTAGCTGTGTAACTCAATGATATTGTAGCAGACTTAACACAACACCGAGTGACCTCATCAAGTACAGTACCAGCAGGGATGTGTTGTGGTGATTCATTTAGACGAGAGTGAATTAATATAGATATATATAATATAGATAGACAGACAGAGAGAGAGGAACGAGACAACACGAATAATACCATCAATAATACCAATAATGATATGAATCAGTCACACATCATTATGAAAACATTTACATATTTATACAGGAAGTTACAGTAATAGAATAAATTATTACAATTTAAACATTATAGCACAGTCTAACAATACTGTAGGCATTAAATCAGACTAAATAATATTAATATCCTTTGTGTTGTTTCTTCATTCAGATGAGCTTGCTGTGATTTGCCAACGTGATCTCAAATCTAATCTGAAGAAGAAGTTTCAATGTGTATTTGAGGGGATCGCTAAACAAGGAAACCCAACACTTCTCAATAAGATTTACACAGAGCTCTACATCACAGAGGGTGGAACAGGAGAGGTCAATAATGAACATGAGCTGAGACAGATTGAGACAACAACCAGGAAACAAGCAAGGCCAGAGACTGCAATCAAATGTAACGACATCTTCAAACCGTTAACTGGACAAGACAAACTTATCAGAACTGTGCTGACAAAGGGGGTCGCTGGCATTGGAAAAACAGTCTCTGTGCAGAAGTTCATTCTGGACTGGGCTGAAGGAAAAGCAAATCAGGATGTCCAATTTGTATTTTCATTCCCTTTTCGGGAGCTGAATTTGATGAAAGGGGAAAAACACACTTTGATTAAACTTCTCAATCACTTCTCAATGGAAACCAAAGAATCAAGAATCTCCAACTATGACAAGTACAAGGTTCTGTTCATCTTTGATGGTCTGGATGAGTGCCGACTGCCCCTAGACTTCCAGAAGAACAAGATCTGTTGTGACGTCACAGAATCAACCTCAGTGGATGTTCTCCTGACAAATCTCATCAAGGGAAATCTGCTTCCCTCTGCTCTCCTTTGGATAACTACCCGACCTGCAGCAGCCAATAAGATCCCTTCAGGGTGTGTTGACCAGGTGACAGAGGTACGAGGGTTCAATGACCCACAGAAGGAGGAGTATTTCAGGAAGAGATTCAGTGATGAGGATCTGGCCAGCAGAATCATCTCACACATAAAGACATCAAGGAGCCTCCACATCATGTGCCACATTCCAGTCTTCTGTTGGATTTCTGCAATAGTCCTTGAACCCATGCTGAAACATAAGAAAGAAGAGATGCCCAAGACTCTGACTGAGATGTACACACACCTTGTGGTGTTTCATACCGAACAGAAGAATGAAAAGTATCTTGGGAAAGAAAAGACAGGTCCACACTGGAATAAAGAGAGCATTCTGTCACTGGGAAAACTGGCTTTTCAACAGCTTGTGAAGGGCAATCTGATTTTCTATGAAGAAGACCTGAAAGAGGCTGGCATTGACTTCAATGAAGCCTCAGTGTACTCAGGATTGTGCACACAGCTCTTTAAAGAGGAATGTGGGCTGTACCAGGACAAGGTGTACTGCTTCGTGCATCTGAGCATTCAGGAGTTTCTGGCTGCTGTGTATGTGTTCCTCTCATTCATCAACAACAATGAGAATCTAATGGCCAAACCACAATCAACGTTCATGAACTTTTATGTGAGGATCAAAAGTAAAGTCACTGTCTACAAGAGTGCTGTGGATAAAGCCTTACAAAGTGAGATGGGAAACCTGGACCTTTTCCTCCGCTTCCTTCTGGGCCTCTCACTGGATTCCAATCAGAAGCACTTACGAGGTCTTCTGACAAAGACAAGAAGCAGCTCACAGAGTCATGAAGAAACAGTCAAGTATATCAAGGAGAAGATCAGGGAGAATCCCTCTCCAGAGAAGTGCATCAATCTGTTCCACTGTCTGAATGAACTGAATGACCATTCTCTAGTGGAGGAGATCCAAAGATACCTGAGATCAGGAAGTGTCTCCAGTGAAGAACTGTCACCTGCACAGTGGTCAGCTCTGGTCTTTGTGTTGCTGACTTCAGAAAAGGATCTGGATGTGTTTGACCTGAAGAAATACTCCAGATCAGAGGAAGGTCTTCTGAGGCTGCTGCCAGTGGTCAAAGCCTCCAGAGCTGCTCTGTGAGTACATAAAACAACATTTAAGTACTAATCATCAGGAAGAAATATTCAGTTTAGAGAAAAATATATATTATTGCATAACATATTGAATCAGTGCATTGCTGTTCACATTAGTATAACAATAGGACCATACAATTCTAGGAGACGGAAGATGAATCTATATGTTGTTTGAGAGAATAAACCAAATGCATCTACCATTGTCCTTCTACACTGCTGGTGTTAAATTAACAGTGAGTTTGAGAAATGATGATGATCTCTCTGTCAGGCTGTCAGGCTGTGGAGTCACGAACAAAGGCTGTGCTTCTCTGGTCTCAGCTCTGAGGTCAAACCCCTCACACCTGAGAGAGCTGGACCTGAGTAACAATGACCTGAAGGATTCAGGAGTGAAGCTGCTTTCTGCTGTACTGGGGAATCCCCACTGTAAACTGGAGACTCTGAGGTCAGTATTCCTGTAGTTGGTCAACAAGTGATAACTGTTCACCAGATCCACGTGTTTACCAGGCACACATAGTCCACACCATATGTGTTTTGACAGTGAAGCTTACAGTTTTAAATTTGGCACTGGAGACATGGTGCGTATAAATCGGCACACATTGTACCGGAACGATGACACTCTCCTCAAAGCGAATGTGGAGAGCTGGCACAGGTGGTATCGGACGGCTAACACGCTCCTCAGGGCGACTGTCTTGCCTCTCCAGCCAAACCAACAGCTCTCTCTCATCACTCTTCTCAACTTTCACCAACCAGTCCTCGCTCAATCTATCCCAATATTCCTCCTCGGTCTCTGACTCACCCCTCAGCTCCACCGACCACCCCGTGTGCCCCCTCCCCAAAAAATGTTGAGACTAATTCTTGGGCTTACGTCATGGCCGCGAACCCCGGTGTCGTCGCTGTCTCCTGCCAGTATTTCGTCCCAAGTCCAGGATGTCCTCCACTCCTGGCTTTCCTCCCAGGCCCAGGATCCCTGCATCTCCTGGGCACGCTGCTTGGTCCGTGGGTGGTGGGATCTTCTGTCACAATCGTTGATGTAAAGATGGTCGGACCAAAGTACAGCGTGGTTTGGGTTCATCATCTTTTATTATGTGAACCGGCACAAAAACGAATGAAAAGAAACAAATGTGCAGCTTTGTCGTGCTCAAAGGCAACAATACAAAAACAAGATCCCACAACAAACAGGTGGGAAAAAGCTGCCTAAATATGATCCCCAATCAGAGACAACGATAGACAGCTGCCTCTGATTGGGAACCATACCAAGCCAACTAGAATGCCCACCCTAGTCACACCCTGACCTAACCAAAATAGAGAATAAAGGATTTCTAAGGTCAGGGCGTGACAACAGGATTAAGATTGAATCCTACTACACCGGCTCTTACCCTCGTCAGATGTGGCAGGGCTTGAAAACTATTACGGACTACAAAGGGAAACCCAGACGCGAGCTGCCCAGTGACGCAAGCCTACCAGACGAGCTAAATACCTTTTATGCTCGCTTCGAGGCAAGCAACACTGGAGCATGCACGAGAGCACCAGCTGTTCTGGATGACTGTGTGATAATACTCTCAGTTGCTGATGTGAGCAAGACCTTTAAACATTTACAAAGCCACGGAACAGATGGATTAAAAGGACGTGTATTTAAAGCATGTGGAGACCAACTGGCAAGTGTCTTCACTGACATTTTCAACCTCTCCCTGACTGAGTCTGTAATGCCTACATGTTTTAAGCAGACCATCATAGCTTGTGCCCAAGGAAGCATAGGTAACCTGCCTAAAATGTTTACCTGTAGCACTCACGTCGGTAGCCATGAAGTGCTTTCAAAGGCTGGTCAAGTTTCACATCAACAGCATCCTCCCGGATAGCCTAAACCCACTCCAATTCGCATGCAACCCCAACAGATCCACAGATGACGGAATCTCAATTGTGCTCCACACGGTCCTTTCCCACCTGGACAAAAGGAACACCTATGTGAGAATGCTGTTCATTGACTACAGCTCAGCGTTCAACACCATAGTGCCTATGATGCTCATCACCAAGCTAAGGACCCTGGGACTAAATACCTCCCTCTGCAACTGGATCCTGGACTTCCTGACGAGCCGCCCCCAGGTGGTAAGGGTAGGCAACAACACGTCTGCCACGCTGATCCTCAACACTGGGGCCCCTCAGGGGTGTGTACTTGGTCACCCACGACTGCGTGGCCAAACACGATTCCAACACCATCATTAAGTTTGCTGACGACACATAAGTAGTAGGCCTGATCACAGACAACGATGAGACAACCCATAGGGAGGAGGTCAGAAAACTGGCAGTGTGGTGCCAGGACAACAACCTCTCCCTCAATATGGGCAAGACAAAGGAGCTGATAGTGGACTTCAGGAATAGGAGGGCCAAAGAGGCCCCCATTATTTTATTTTTATTATATATTTTTGTATTTCACCTTTATTTAACCAGGTAGGCTGGTTGAGAACAAGTTCTCATTTACAACTGCGACCGGGCCAAGATAAAGCAAAGCAGTGCGACAAAAACAACAACACAGAGTTACACATAAACAAACGTACAGTCAATAACACAATAGAATAATCTATGTACAGTGTGTGCAAATATAGAAGAGTAGGGAGGTAAGGCAATAAATAGGCCATAGAGGCGAAATAATTACAATTTAGCATTAACACTGGAGTGATAGATGTGCAGATGATGATGTGCAAGTAGAGATACTGGGGTGCAAAAGAGCAAGAGGTTAAGTAGCAATATGGGGATGAGGTAGTTGGGTGTGCTATTTACAGATTGGCTATGTACAGGTACAGTGATCTGTGAGCTGCTCTGACAGCTGATGCTTAAAGTTAGAGAGGGAGATATAAGACTCCAGCTTCAGTGATTTTTGCAATATGTTCCAGTCATTGGCAGCAGAGAACTGGAAGGAAAGGCAGCCAAAGGAAGTGTTGGCTTTGGGGATGACCAGTGAAATATACCTGCTGGAGTGTGTGCTATGGGTGGGTGTTGCTATGGTGACCAGTGGGTTTGGCAACGAATATGTAGTGAGAGCCAGCCAATGAGAGCATACAGGTCGCAGTGGTGGGTAGTATATGGGGCTTTGGTGAGAAAACGGATGGCACTATTTTTTGCTATTTTGTAAATGACATCGCCGAAGTCAAGGATGGGTTAACATCAATGGGGATGTAGTGGAGCGGGTCGAGAGTTTCAAGTTCCATGGTGTCCACATCAACAACGAACTCATGGTCCAAACACACCAAGACAGTCGTGAAGAGGGCACAACAAAACCTTTCCCCCCTCAGGAGACTGAAAAGATTTGACATGGGTCCCCCGATCCTCAAAAAGATCTACAGCTGCACCATCGAGAGCATCCTTACCGGTTGCATCACCGCCTGCTATGGAAACTGTTCGCCATCTAACCGTAAGGCGCTACAGAGGGTAGTGTGTACGGCCCAGTACATCACTGGGGCCAAGCTTCCTGCCACCCAGGACCTATATAATAGGCGGTGTCAGAGGAAAGCCCATAAAATTGTCAGAGACTCCAGTCACCCTCGTCATAGACTGTTTTCTCTGCTACCGCACGGCAAGTGGTACTGTAGCGTCAAGTCTAGGACCAAAAGGCTCCTTAACAGCTTCTACCCCCAAGGACATACGACTGCTGAACAATTAATCAAATGGCCACCTGACCATTACATAGACCTTTAATAATTTTTTATTTAGTTTTTTACTTTAGTTTATTTGGTAAATATTTTCTTAACTCTTCTTGAACTGCACTGTTGGTTAAGGGCTTGTAAGTAAGCATTTCACGGCAAGGTCTACACTTGTTGTATTCGGCGCATGTGACAAATAAAGTTGGATTTGATTTTGATTTGATTTTGTTTGGTGTGGACTGAATACTCAATACAATCTAAATATGATACCTCACTGTGTCTTTTGACTGATACTGTTTTTTAAATGGTCTGGTCAGTTAACAGTGTGTTTGTGAAATGGCAATGATCTCTTTGCAGACTGTCAGGCTGTCTAGTCACAGAGGAAGGCTGTGCTTCTCTGGTCTCAGCTCTGAGGTCAAACCCCTCACACCTGAGAGAGCTGGACCTGAGCTACAATCACCCAGGAAACTCAGGAGTCAGACTGCTCTCTGCTAGACTGGAGGATCCACACTGCAGACTGGAGAAACTCAAGTATGTAGAAGGTTTATGTCAATGTTCATATCAGACATGTTGGACTTATCAGACTAGTTAAGACAAACATTCTTACCACCACTTGGACAAATTATATGCTGACTGTGGGTGTTGTGTGTGTGTGGGTTGACGTGTATCCCTCAATGACTGTCTGTTCTTCTGCTTACCGCTACAGTGTGGAACATGGTGGAGAGCACACAATGAAACCTGGGCCTAGAAAATGTGAGTGTTGACTGCTGTGAAGAATATGACTAAGAATAAGTCTTAATTCAAGTTAAGTCAAAGTCAAACACCATCATTACTTACTTGATCATATTAAATATAAGCTGTTGTTCTACAGAAGAAGAAATCAGGGACACCAACGTTTATAAAGTGTTGCTTTGACAATGTTTGTGTCTGTGTATGTGTGTGGCATGTTCGTGTTACATTAGAAATGTGTGTGTGTTCATGCATGCATACAGGTGTGTGTGTGTAATTATTGTGAATAAGTGTGTTTTATATTACCATACAGTATAACATATGATCATTCAACAAGTCTCAAGTTACCTTAACTTCTCCTTTTGATACCTAGAAACATCTACATTAAACAAATTAGTGAAAAGTGAGTTAACATTCTAATGGAATGATGATGATTTCTAATATTGTGTCTGGTTTCATCCATCAGATGCCTGTGATCTCACACTGGACCCAAACACAGTAAACAGACTCCTCTCTCTGTCTGAGGAGAACAGAAAGGTGACATGTAGGAGACAGGAGCGGCGGTATCCTGTTCACCCAGATAGATTTGAGGACTGTGAACAGGTGCTATGTAGAGAGGGTCTGACTGGGCGCTGTTACTGGGAGGTAGAAAGGAGTGGGAGAGGGGCTGTTATGGGAGTGACATATAAAGGAATCAAAAGGAGAGGAGGGGGTATTGACTGTGGGATTGGATACAATGACAAGTCCTGGAGTCTGGTCTGCTCTGACAACAGTTACAAGGCCTGTCACAATAATAATCACATTACCATAGACGTCCCCTCCTCCAGCTCCCACAGAGTAGGAGTGTATCTGGACTGGCCAGCCGGCACTCTGTCCTTCTACAGAGTCTCCTCTGACACACTGACCCACCTGCACACATTCAACACCACATTCACTGAGCCCCTCTATCCAGGGTTTCGGGTTTATGATGTTAACTCCTCAGTGTCCCTGTGTCAGGTGGTCACTGTGTCACTCTAATCATGTGTTTTATGTTTGATCACAATATGACATTTAAATACATGGAGTAACACAAACCAGTTTGGACCAGTTTATTCCTTTAAATAATAACCATGGTAACTCTGTGTCTGTATCTTTCTGTGAACCTGCGCCCTGTGAGAACACACACATTGTACACACACACTGGACTCACACACACACACAAGTAACGGACACACACACACACGCACTAGACACACATACAAATACTGGACACACATACTGGACACACACACACACACTGGACACACACACACACATACACTCACACACACACTCGTACATAAATGGCGCCGGAGAAGAAGGCAGACGTTCTACGTGTCTCCAACCGATTGTGTTTTTTTGTTAGTTTGTTTGCGTTGTTTGTAACTTATTTCTTTACTTATTTTGTACATAATGTTGATGCTACCGTCTCTTATGAACGAAAATAACTTCTGGAGATCAGGACTGGGATTACTCACCACGGACTGGCAGAAGCCTTTTTTCCCTTTAACGAGTCTGACGAGCCCGACGCGAACGATATACTGCTTTCTCGGGAACAGGCCCGGATCCTCGTGAATTGTGTGAAGAGGATGCGGAGAAAAAGGGGCCGGAGGGCGGGCTGGGTGTTGGGGTGGTCCCAGGAGGGGTTGGAGGGTGGGCTGGGTGTTGGGCTGTGTTAGAGGGTGTGTTGGGGTGGTCCCAGGAGGGGTTGGAGGGCGGGCTGGGTGTTGGGGTGGTCCCAGGAGGGGTTGGAGGGCGGGCTGGGTGTTGGGGTGGTCCCAGGAGGGGTTGGAGGGCGGGCTGGGTGTTGGGGTGTGTTGGGGTGGTCCCAGGAGGGGTTGGAGGGCGGGCTGGGTGTTGGGGTGGTCCCAGGAGGGGTTGGAGGGTGGGCTGGGTGTTGGGGTGGTCCCAGGAGGGGTTGGAGGGTGGGCTGGGTGTTGGGGTGTGTTGGGGTGGTCCCAGGAGGGGTTGGAGGGCGGGCTGAGTGTTGGGGTGTGTTAGAGGGTGTGTTGGGGTGGTCCTATGAGGGGTTGGAGGGTGGGCTGGGTGTTGGGGTGGTCCCAGGAGGGGCCGGAGGGCGGGCTGGGTGTTGGGGTGGTCCCAGGAGGGGCCGGAGGGCGGGCTGGGTGTTGGGGTGTGTTAGAGGGTGTGTTGGGGTGGTCGTTGGAGGGTGGGCTGCCTTCGGAGAATTCGTAGGCGATCGAATAAACCCCCACTTCCCTCCATTCTGCCAGCAAATGTGCAATCTTTGGACAATAAAATAGATGACCTACGCGGAAGATTAAACTACCAACGGGACATTCAAAACTGTAACATCTTATGCTTCGTATCTGAACGACGACACTATCAACATACAGCTGGCTGGTTATACACTGCACCGGCAGGACAGAACAGCGGCGTCTGGTAAGACAAGGGGCGGCGGACTATGTATTTTGGTAAATAACAGCTGGTGCACGATATCTAAGGAAGTCTCGAGCTATTGCTCGCCTGAGGTAGTGTGGTCTACAGCTTATCATGAGATACTCTATCTACCTAGAGAGTTTTCATCTGTATTTTTCCTAGTTGTTTACATACCACAACAGTCAGAGGCTGGCTCTAAGACAGCATTGAATGAGCTGTATTCCGCCATAAGCAAACAAGAAAACGCTCACCCAGAGGTGGCGCTCCTAGTAACCGGAGACTTTAATGCAGGGAAACTTAAATCTATTTGACCAAATTTCTATCAGCATGTTAAATGTGCAACCAGAGGACAAAACACTCTGGACCACCTTTACTCCACACACAGAGACGCAAACAAAGCTCTGCCTCATCCTCCATTTGGCAAATCTGATCATTATTCTATCCTCCTGATTCCTGCTTACAAGCAAAAATTTAAGCAGGAAGCACCAGTGACTAGATCAATAAAAAAGTGGTCAGATGAAGCAGATGCTAAGCTACAGGACTGTTTATCTAGCACAGACTGGAATATGTTCCGGGATTGCTCCAATGGCATTGAGGAGTACACCACATCAGTCATTGGCTTCATCAATAAGTGCGTCGATGATGTCATCCTCACAGTGACCATACGTACATACCCCAACCAGAAGCCATGGATTACAGGCAACATCCGCACTGAGCTAAAGGCTAGAGCTGCTGCTTTCAAGGAGAGGGACTCGGAAGCTTATAAGAAGTCCCGCTATGCCCTCCAACAAACCATCAAACAGGCAAAGCATCAAACAGGAGAAGGGTCAATACAGGACTAAGATCGAATCGTACTACACCGGCTCTGACACTCATCGGATGTGACAGGGTTTGAAAACCATTACAGACTACAAAGAAAGCACAGCCGAGAGCTTCCCAGTGACACGGGCCTACCAGACGAGCTAAGCTACTTCTATGCTCGCTTCGAGGCAAAAAACACTGAAACATGCATGAGAGAACCAGCTGTTCTGAAAGACTGTTATCACGCTCTCCATAGCCGATGTGAGCAAGACCTTTAAACAGGTCAACATTCACAAGGCCGCAGAGCCAGAAGGATTACCAGAAAGTGTACTGTGAGCATGTGCTGATCAACTGGAAGGAGTCTTCACTGACATTTTCAACCTCTCCTTGTCTGAGTCTGTAATACCAACCTGTTTTAAGCAGACCACCATAGCGCCTGTGCCCAAGAACGATAAGGTAATCTGCATAAATGACTACCGACCCATAGCACTCACGTCTGTAGCCATAAAGTGCTTTGAAAGGCTGGTCATGGCTCACATCAACACCATTATCCCAGAAACCCTAGACCCACTTCCATTTGCATACCGCACCAACAGATCCACAGATGATACAATCTCTATTGCACTCCACACTGCCTTTCCCAACTGGACAAAAGGAACACCTATGTGAGAATGCTATTCATTGACTACAGCTCAGCGTTCAACACCACAGTGCCCTCAAAGCTCATCACTAAGCTAAGAACCCTGGGACTAAACACGTCCCTCTGCAACTGGGTCTTGGACTTCCTGATGGGCTGCCACCAGGCGGTAAGGGTAGGTAACAACACATCTGCCATGCTGATCCTCAACACAAGACAAGACAGCCTATAGGGAGGAGGTCAATGACCTGGGCGTGTGGTGCCAGGATAACAACCTCTCCCTCCACGTGATCAAGACAAAGGAGATGATTGTGAACTACAGGAAAAGGAGGAACGAGCACGCCCCCATTCTCATCGACGGGGCTGCAGTGGAGCAGGTTGAGAGTTTCAAGTTCCTTGGTGTCCACATCACCAACAAACTAGCATGGTCCAAGCACACCAAGACAGTCGTGAAGAGGGCACGACCAAACCTATTCCCCCTCAGGAGCCTGAAAGATTTGGCATGGGTCCTCATATCCTCAAAAGGTTCTACAGCTGCACCATTGAGAGCATCACGACTGGTTGCATCACTGCCTGGTATGGCAACTGCTCGCTGGACACACTGGACACACACACACACACACACACACACAAACAGACACACACACTGGACACACACACACACACACACACACTGGACACACACACACTGGACACACATACACACTAGACACACACACACACACACACACACACACAATACAACACACACTCTCTGTAAATGAACATTTTAATTGTATTTGTCCACATAACTGAGCATGTGACTAACCTTGTGAAACTGTCCTATTATAATCTCCTGTTCTTCTGAGTATAATTCTGTGCATAAATCAGTTTGCTCCTGTGTCCTTGTATAGATAAAAAGGGAACAGAGAGTTCCGCCCAAGAATAGGAACTAGAAAGATATGTGCTGATCAACCAATGCTTTGGAATTCAGGCTGTCTACACTTTGTATTCTGAGGTCAGAAATAAAGAATCTTGGTTTGACTCCAGCAGATCCTCATTTTTATATATCCACAACAACACACACACTGGAAACACTGGACACACTGGACAGGAGGGGTTGTGGGGTGGGGTGGTCCCAGGAGGGGTTGGAGGGTGTGTTGGGGTGGTCCCAGGAGGGGTTGGAGGGTGTGTTGGGGTGGTCCCAGGAGGGGTTGGAGGGTGTGTTGGGGTGGTCCCAGGAGGGGTTGGAGGGTGTGTTGGGGTGGTCCTAGGAGGGGTTGGAGGGTGTGTTGGGGTGGTCCCAGGAGGGGTTGGAGGGTGTGTTGGGGTGGTCCCAGGAGGGGTTGGAGGGTGTGTTGGGGTGGTCCCAGGAGGGGTTGGAGGGTGTGTTGGGGTGGTCCTAGGAGGGGTTGGAGGGTGTGTTGGGGTGGTCCCAGGAGGGGTTGGATGGTGTGTTGGGGTGGTCCCAGGAGGTGTTGGAGGTGGGTTGTGTGGTGGAATATTCTATTCAGGTGAGAGATACTTTTTTATTTCCTCAAACAGTCTTGACTGTTGGGCTGAGAGCCTACCCTTTACAGACCATGCTGTTCCTTATCCTTATATACCTGATACCAAGATTGCTCAGTCATAGCTGGTTCAACTCCCCACCCCATATAGATTGTCTCTAGCTGTATAACCATTCCTGCTGCTATTTGTTCTGATATATATTTTAACACTATTGTGTCTCCAGCTGTATAACCATTCCTGCTGCTATTTGTTCTTGTCTGTGTTCCTTTAAAATAAATAAAAAGTTGATCACAAAAAAGGAAAAGTGCACAGAGTTTCAACTGAAAATCAGAGACCGGGAAATCAAGTCACATGCTTCCACTGTGGCAAGGTGGGACGTCAGGCTTCTACATGTTGATGTAAGGACATGGATTGTCCAGCCTGTGGTAAAAAGGGACGTCAGGTTTCGACATGTTGATGTAAAGACATGGATTGTCCAGCCTGTGGTAAAAAGGGACGTCAGGTTTCTACATGTTGATGTAAGGACATGGATTGTCCAGCCTGTGGTAAAAAGGGACGTCAGGTTTTTACATGTTGATGTAAGGACATGGATTGTCCAGCCTGTGGTAAAAAGGGACGTCAGGTTTCTACATGTTGATGTAAGGACATGGATTGTCCAGCCTGTGGTAAAAAGGGACGTCAGGTTTTTACATGTTGATGTAAGGACATGGATTGTCCAGCCTGTGGTAAAAAGGGACATCAGGTTTTTACATGTTGATGTAAGGACATGGATTGTCCAGCCTGTGGTAAAAAGGAACGTCAGGTTTCTACATGTTGATGTAAGGACATGGATTGTCCAGCCTGTGGTAAAAAGGGACGTCAGGTTTTTACATGTTGATGTAAGGACATGGATTGTCCAGCCTGTGGTAAAAAAGGAACGTCAGGTTTTTACATGTTGATGTAAGGACATGGATTGTCCAGCCTGTGGTAAAAAGGCACGTCAGGTTTTTACATGTTGATGTAAGGACATGGATTGTCCAGCCTGTGGTAAAAAGGAACGTAAGGTTTTTACATGTTGATGTAAGGACATGGATTGTCCAGCCTGTGGTAAAAAGGGACGTCAGGTTTCTACATGTTGATGGAAGGACATGGATTGTCCAGCCTGTGGTAAAAAGGAACGTCAGGTTTCTACATGTTGATGGAAGGACATGGATTGTCCAGCCTGTGGTAAAAAGGAACGTCAGGTTTTTACATGTTGATGTAAGGACATGGATTGTCCAGCCTGTGGTAAAAAGGGACATCAGGTTTTTACATGTTGATGTAAGGACATGGATTGTCCAGCCTGTGGTAAAAAGGAACGTCAGGTTTTTACATGTTGATGTAAGGACATGGATTGTCCAGCCTGTGGTAAAAAGGAACGTCAGGTTTCTACATGTTGATGGAAGGACATGGATTGTCCAGCCTGTGGTAAAAAGGAACGTCAGGTTTCTACATGTTGATGTAAGGACATGGATTGTCCAGCCTGTGGTAAAAAGGGACATCAGGTTTCTACATGTTGATGTAAGGACATGGATTGTCCAGCCTGTGGTAAAAAGGAACGTCAGGTTTCTACATGTTGATGGAAGGACATGGATTGTCCAGCCTGTGGTAAAAAGGAACGTCAGGTTTCTACATGTTGATGTAAGGACATGGATTGTCCAGCCTGTGGTAAAAAGGAACGTCAGGTTTCTACATGTTGATGTAAGGACATGGATTGTCCAGCCTGTGGTAAAAAGGGACATCAGGTTTCTACATGTTGATGTAAGGACATGGATTGTCCAGCCTGTGGTAAAAAGGAACGTCAGGTTTCTACATGTTGATGGAAGGACATGGATTGTCCAGCCTGTGGTAAAAAGGGACGTCAGGTTTTTACATGTTGATGTAAGGACATGGATTGTCCAGCCTGTGGTAAAAAGGGACGTCAGGTTTCTACATGTTGATGGAAGGACATGGATTGTCCAGCCTGTGGTAAAAAGGAACGTCAGGTTTCTACATGTTGATGTAAGGACATGGATTGTCCGGCCTGTGGTAAAAAGGGACTTCAGGTTTCTACATGTTGATGGAAGGACATGGATTGTCCGGCCTGTGGTAAAAAGGGACATCAGGTTTCTACATGTTGATGGAAGGACATGGATTGTCCGGCCTGTGGTAAAAAGGGACGTCAGGTTTCTACATGTTGATGGAAGGACATGGATTGTCCGGCCTTTGGTAAAAAGGGACATCAGGTTTCTACATGTTGATGTAAGGACATGGATTGTCCGGCCTGTGGTAAAAAGGGACATCAGGTTTCTACATGTTGATGGAAGGACATGGATTGTCCGGCCTGTGGTAAAAAGGGACATCAGGTTTCTACATGTTGATGTAAGGACATGGATTGTCCAGCTTGTGGTAAAAAGGGACATCAGGTTTCTACATGTTGATGTAAGGACATGGATTGTCCGGCCTGTGGTAAAAAGGGACATCAGGTTTCTACATGTTGATGTAAGGACATGGATTGTCCGGCCTGTGGTAAAAAGGGACATCAGGTTTCTACATGTTGATGGAAGGACATGGATTGTCCAGCTTGTGGTAAAAAGGGAGATCAGGTTTCTACATGTTGATGTAAGGACATGGATTGTCCAGCCTGTGGTAAAAAGGGACGTCAGGTTTCTACATGTTGATGTAAGGACATGGATTGTCCAGCCTGTGGTAAAAAGGGACATCAGGTTTCGACATGTTGATGTAAGGACATGGATTGTCCAGCCTGTGGTAAAAAGGGACGTCAGGTTTCTACATGTTGATGTAAGGACATGGATTGTCCAGCCTGTGGTAAAAAGGGACGTCAGGTTTTTACATGTTGATGTAAGGACATGGATTGTCCAGCCTGTGGTAAAAAGGGACGTCAGGTTTTTACATGTTGATGTAAGGACATGGATTGTCCAGCCTGTGGTAAAAAGGAACGTCAGGTTTTTACATGTTGATGTAAGGACATGGATTGTCCAGCCTGTGGTAAAAAGGCACGTCAGGTTTTTACATGTTGATGTAAGGACATGGATTGTCCAGCCTGTGGTAAAAAGGAACGTCAGGTTTTTACATGTTGATGTAAGGACATGGATTGTCCAGCCTGTGGTAAAAAGGAACGTCAGGTTTTTACATGTTGATGTAAGGACATGGATTGTCCAGCCTGTGGTAAAAAGGGACATCAGGTTTTTACATGTTGATGTAAGGACATGGATTGTCCAGCCTGTGGTAAAAAGGAACGTCAGGTTTCTACATGTTGATGTAAGGACATGGATTGTCCAGCCTGTGGTAAAAAGGAACGTCAGGTTTTTACATGTTGATGTAAGGACATGGATTGTCCAGCCTGTGGTAAAAAGGGACGTCAGGTTTCTACATGTTGATGTAAGGACATGGATTGTCCAGCCTGTGGTAAAAAGGGACATCAGGTTTCGACATGTTGATGTAAGGACATGGATTGTCCAGTCTGTGGTAAAAAGGGACGTCAGGTTTCTACATGTTGATGTAAGGACATGGATTGTCCAGCCTGTGGTAAAAAGGGACGTCAGGTTTTTACATGTTGATGTAAGGACATGGATTGTCCAGCCTGTGGTAAAAAGGGACGTCAGGTTTTTACATGTTGATGTAAGGACATGGATTGTCCAGCCTGTGGTAAAAAGGAACGTCAGGTTTTTACATGTTGATGTAAGGACATGGATTGTCCAGCCTGTGGTAAAAAGGCACGTCAGGTTTTTACATGTTGATGTAAGGACATGGATTGTCCAGCCTGTGGTAAAAAGGAACGTCAGGTTTTTACATGTTGATGTAAGGACATGGATTGTCCAGCCTGTGGTAAAAAGGGACGTCAGGTTTCTACATGTTGATGGAAGGACATGGATTGTCCAGCCTGTGGTAAAAATGAACGTCAGGTTTCTACATGTTGATGGAAGGACATGGATTGTCCAGCCTGTGGTAAAAAGGAACGTCAGGTTTTTACATGTTGATGTAAGGACATGGATTGTCCAGCCTGTGGTAAAAAGGGACATCAGGTTTTTACATGTTGATGTAAGGACATGGATTGTCCAGCCTGTGGTAAAAAGGAACGTCAGGTTTTTACATGTTGATGTAAGGACATGGATTGTCCAGCCTGTGGTAAAAAGGAACGTCAGGTTTCTACATGTTGATGGAAGGACATGGATTGTCCAGCCTGTGGTAAAAAGGAACGTCAGGTTTCTACATGTTGATGTAAGGACATGGATTGTCCAGCCTGTGGTAAAAAGGGACATCAGGTTTCTACATGTTGATGTAAGGACATGGATTGTCCAGCCTGTGGTAAAAAGGAACGTCAGGTTTCTACATGTTGATGGAAGGACATGGATTGTCCAGCCTGTGGTAAAAAGGAACGTCAGGTTTCTACATGTTGATGTAAGGACATGGATTGTCCAGCCTGTGGTAAAAAGGAACGTCAGGTTTCTACATGTTGATGTAAGGACATGGATTGTCCAGCCTGTGGTAAAAAGGGACATCAGGTTTCTACATGTTGATGTAAGGACATGGATTGTCCAGCCTGTAGTAAAAAGGAACGTCAGGTTTCTACATGTTGATGGAAGGACATGGATTGTCCAGCCTGTGGTAAAAAGGGACGTCAGGTTTTTACATGTTGATGTAAGGACATGGATTGTCCAGCCTGTGGTAAAAAGGGACGTCAGGTTTCTACATGTTGATGGAAGGACATGGATTGTCCAGCCTGTGGTAAAAAGGAACGTCAGGTTTCTACATGTTGATGTAAGGACATGGATTGTCCGGCCTGTGGTAAAAAGGGACATCAGGTTTCTACATGTTGATGTAAGGACATGGATTGTCCGGCCTGTGGTAAAAAGGGACATCAGGTTTCTACATGTTGATGGAAGGACATGGATTGTCCGGCCTGTGGTAAAAAGGGACATCAGGTTTCTACATGTTGATGGAAGGACATGGATTGTCCAGCTTGTGGTAAAAAGGGACATCAGGTTTCTACATGTTGATGTAAGGACATGGATTGTCCAGCCTGTGGTAAAAAGGGACGTCAGGTTTCTACATGTTGATGTAAGGACATGGATTGTCCAGCCTGTGGTAAAAAGGGACATCAGGTTTCGACATGTTGATGTAAGGACATGGATTGTCCAGCCTGTGGTAAAAAGGGACATCAGGTTTCTACATGTTGATGTAAGGACATGGATTGTCCAGCCTGTGGTAAAAAGGGACGTCAGGTTTTTACATGTTGATGTAAGGACATGGATTGTCCAGCCTGTGGTAAAAATGGACGTCAGGTTTTTACATGTTGATGTAAGGACATGGATTGTCCAGCCTGTGGTAAAAAGGCACGTCAGGTTTTTACATGTTGATGTAAGGACATGGATTGTCCAGCCTGTGGTAAAAAGGAACGTCAGGTTTTTACATGTTGATGTAAGGACATGGATTGTCCAGCCTGTGGTAAAAAGGGACGTCAGGTTTCTACATGTTGATGGAAGGACATGGATTGTCCAGCCTGTGGTAAAAAGGAACGTCAGGTTTCTACATGTTGATGGAAGGACATGGATTGTCCAGCCTGTGGTAAAAAGGAACGTCAGGTTTTTACATGTTGATGTAAGGACATGGATTGTCCAGCCTGTGGTAAAAAGGGACATCAGGTTTTTACATGTTGATGTAAGGACATGGATTGTCCAGCCTGTGGTAAAAAGGAACGTCAGGTTTTTACATGTTGATGTAAGGACATGGATTGTCCAGCCTGTGGTAAAAAGGAACGTCAGGTTTCTACATGTTGATGGAAGGACATGGATTGTCCAGCCTGTGGTAAAAAGGAACGTCAGGTTTCTACATGTTGATGTAAGGACATGGATTGTCCAGCCTGTGGTAAAAAGGGACATCAGGTTTCTACATGTTGATGTAAGGACATGGATTGTCCAGCCTGTGGTAAAAAGGAACGTCAGGTTTCTACATGTTGATGGAAGGACATGGATTGTCCAGCCTGTGGTAAAAAGGAACGTCAGGTTTCTACATGTTGATGTAAGGACATGGATTGTCCAGCCTGTGGTAAAAAGGAACGTCAGGTTTCTACATGTTGATGTAAGGACATGGATTGTCCAGCCTGTGGTAAAAAGGGACATCAGGTTTCTACATGTTGATGTAAGGACATGGATTGTCCAGCCTGTGGTAAAAAGGAACGTCAGGTTTCTACATGTTGATGGAAGGACATGGATTGTCCAGCCTGTGGTAAAAAGGGACGTCAGGTTTTTACATGTTGATGGAAGGACATGGATTGTCCAGCCTGTGGTAAAAAGGGACGTCAGGTTTTTACATGTTGATGGAAGGACATGGATTGTCCAGCCTGTGGTAAAAAGGAACGTCAGGTTTCTACATGTTGATGTAAGGACATGGATTGTCCAGCCTGTGGTAAAAAGGGACATCAGGTTTCTACATGTTGATGTAAGGACATGGATTGTCCAGCCTGTAGTAAAAAGGAACGTCAGGTTTCTACATGTTGATGGAAGGACATGGATTGTCCAGCCTGTGGTAAAAAGGGACGTCAGGTTTTTACATGTTGATGTAAGGACATGGATTGTCCAGCCTGTGGTAAAAAGGGACGTCAGGTTTCTACATGTTGATGGAAGGACATGGATTGTCCAGCCTGTGGTAAAAAGGAACGTCAGGTTTCTACATGTTGATGTAAGGACATGGATTGTCCGGCCTGTGGTAAAAAGGGACATCAGGTTTCTACATGTTGATGTAAGGACATGGATTGTCCGGCCTGTGGTAAAAAGGGACATCAGGTTTCTACATGTTGATGGAAGGACATGGATTGTCCGGCCTGTGGTAAAAAGGGACATCAGGTTTCTACATGTTGATGGAAGGACATGGATTGTCCAGCTTGTGGTAAAAAGGGACATCAGGTTTCTACATGTTGATGTAAGGACATGGATTGTCCAGCCTGTGGTAAAAAGGGACGTCAGGTTTCTACATGTTGATGTAAGGACATGGATTGTCCAGCCTGTGGTAAAAAGGGACATCAGGTTTCGACATGTTGATGTAAGGACATGGATTGTCCAGCCTGTGGTAAAAAGGGACATCAGGTTTCTACATGTTGATGTAAGGACATGGATTGTCCAGCCTGTGGTAAAAAGGGACGTCAGGTTTTTACATGTTGATGTAAGGACATGGATTGTCCAGCCTGTGGTAAAAATGGACGTCAGGTTTTTACATGTTGATGTAAGGACATGGATTGTCCAGCCTGTGGTAAAAAGGCACGTCAGGTTTTTACATGTTGATGTAAGGACATGGATTGTCCAGCCTGTGGTAAAAAGGAACGTCAGGTTTTTACATGTTGATGTAAGGACATGGATTGTCCAGCCTGTGGTAAAAAGGGACGTCAGGTTTCTACATGTTGATGGAAGGACATGGATTGTCCAGCCTGTGGTAAAAAGGAACGTCAGGTTTCTACATGTTGATGGAAGGACATGGATTGTCCAGCCTGTGGTAAAAAGGAACGTCAGGTTTTTACATGTTGATGTAAGGACATGGATTGTCCAGCCTGTGGTAAAAAGGGACATCAGGTTTTTACATGTTGATGTAAGGACATGGATTGTCCAGCCTGTGGTAAAAAGGAACGTCAGGTTTTTACATGTTGATGTAAGGACATGGATTGTCCAGCCTGTGGTAAAAAGGAACGTCAGGTTTCTACATGTTGATGGAAGGACATGGATTGTCCAGCCTGTGGTAAAAAGGAACGTCAGGTTTCTACATGTTGATGTAAGGACATGGATTGTCCAGCCTGTGGTAAAAAGGGACATCAGGTTTCTACATGTTGATGTAAGGACATGGATTGTCCAGCCTGTGGTAAAAAGGAACGTCAGGTTTCTACATGTTGATGGAAGGACATGGATTGTCCAGCCTGTGGTAAAAAGGAACGTCAGGTTTCTACATGTTGATGTAAGGACATGGATTGTCCAGCCTGTGGTAAAAAGGAACGTCAGGTTTCTACATGTTGATGTAAGGACATGGATTGTCCAGCCTGTGGTAAAAAGGGACATCAGGTTTCTACATGTTGATGTAAGGACATGGATTGTCCAGCCTGTGGTAAAAAGGAACGTCAGGTTTCTACATGTTGATGGAAGGACATGGATTGTCCAGCCTGTGGTAAAAAGGGACGTCAGGTTTTTACATGTTGATGGAAGGACATGGATTGTCCAGCCTGTGGTAAAAAGGGACGTCAGGTTTTTACATGTTGATGGAAGGACATGGATTGTCCAGCCTGTGGTAAAAAGGAACGTCAGGTTTCTACATGTTGATGTAAGGACATGGATTGTCCGGCCTGTGGTAAAAAGGGACATCAGGTTTCTACATGTTGATGGAAGGACATGGATTGTCCGGCCTGTGGTAAAAAGGGACATCAGGTTTCTACATGTTGATGGAAGGACATGGATTGTCCGGCCTGTGGTAAAAAGGGACGTCAGGTTTCTACATGTTGATGGAAGGACATGGATTGTCCGGCCTGTGGTAAAAAGGGACATCAGGTTTCTACATGTTGATGTAAGGACATGGATTGTCCGGCCTGTGGTAAAAAGGGACATCAGGTTTCTACATGTTGATGGAAGGACATGGATTGTCCGGCCTGTGGTAAAAAGGGACATCAGGTTTCTACATGTTGATGTAAGGACATGGATTGTCCAGCCTGTGGTAAAAAGGGACATCAGGTTTTTACATGTTGATGTAAGGACATGGATTGTCCAGCCTGTGGTAAAAAGGAACGTCAGGTTTTTACATGTTGATGTAAGGACATGGATTGTCCAGCCTGTGGTAAAAAGGAACGTCAGGTTTCTACATGTTGATGGAAGGACATGGATTGTCCAGCCTGTGGTAAAAAGGAACGTCAGGTTTCTACATGTTGATGTAAGGACATGGATTGTCCAGCCTGTGGTAAAAAGGGACATCAGGTTTCTACATGTTGATGTAAGGACATGGATTGTCCAGCCTGTGGTAAAAAGGAACGTCAGGTTTCTACATGTTGATGGAAGGACATGGATTGTCCAGCCTGTGGTAAAAAGGAACGTCAGGTTTCTACATGTTGATGTAAGGACATGGATTGTCCAGCCTGTGGTAAAAAGGAACGTCAGGTTTCTACATGTTGATGTAAGGACATGGATTGTCCAGCCTGTGGTAAAAAGGGACATCAGGTTTCTACATGTTGATGTAAGGACATGGATTGTCCAGCCTGTGGTAAAAAGGAACGTCAGGTTTCTACATGTTGATGGAAGGACATGGATTGTCCAGCCTGTGGTAAAAAGGGACGTCAGGTTTTTACATGTTGATGTAAGGACATGGATTGTCCAGCCTGTGGTAAAAAGGGACGTCAGGTTTCTACATGTTGATGGAAGGACATGGATTGTCCAGCCTGTGGTAAAAAGGAACGTCAGGTTTCTACATGTTGATGTAAGGACATGGATTGTCCGGCCTGTGGTAAAAAGGGACATCAGGTTTCTACATGTTGATGTAAGGACATGGATTGTCCGGCCTGTGGTAAAAAGGGACATCAGGTTTCTACATGTTGATGGAAGGACATGGATTGTCCGGCCTGTGGTAAAAAGGGACATCAGGTTTCTACATGTTGATGGAAGGACATGGATTGTCCAGCTTGTGGTAAAAAGGGACATCAGGTTTCTACATGTTGATGTAAGGACATGGATTGTCCAGCCTGTGGTAAAAAGGGACGTCAGGTTTCTACATGTTGATGTAAGGACATGGATTGTCCAGCCTGTGGTAAAAAGGGACATCAGGTTTCGACATGTTGATGTAAGGACATGGATTGTCCAGCCTGTGGTAAAAAGGGACATCAGGTTTCTACATGTTGATGTAAGGACATGGATTGTCCAGCCTGTGGTAAAAAGGGACGTCAGGTTTTTACATGTTGATGTAAGGACATGGATTGTCCAGCCTGTGGTAAAAATGGACGTCAGGTTTTTACATGTTGATGTAAGGACATGGATTGTCCAGCCTGTGGTAAAAAGGCACGTCAGGTTTTTACATGTTGATGTAAGGACATGGATTGTCCAGCCTGTGGTAAAAAGGAACGTCAGGTTTTTACATGTTGATGTAAGGACATGGATTGTCCAGCCTGTGGTAAAAAGGGACGTCAGGTTTCTACATGTTGATGGAAGGACATGGATTGTCCAGCCTGTGGTAAAAAGGAACGTCAGGTTTCTACATGTTGATGGAAGGACATGGATTGTCCAGCCTGTGGTAAAAAGGAACGTGAGGTTTTTACATGTTGATGTAAGGACATGGATTGTCCAGCCTGTGGTAAAAAGGGACATCAGGTTTTTACATGTTGATGTAAGGACATGGATTGTCCAGCCTGTGGTAAAAAGGAACGTCAGGTTTTTACATGTTGATGTAAGGACATGGATTGTCCAGCCTGTGGTAAAAAGGAACGTCAGGTTTCTACATGTTGATGGAAGGACATGGATTGTCCAGCCTGTGGTAAAAAGGAACGTCAGGTTTCTACATGTTGATGTAAGGACATGGATTGTCCAGCCTGTGGTAAAAAGGGACATCAGGTTTCTACATGTTGATGTAAGGACATGGATTGTCCAGCCTGTGGTAAAAAGGAACGTCAGGTTTCTACATGTTGATGGAAGGACATGGATTGTCCAGCCTGTGGTAAAAAGGAACGTCAGGTTTCTACATGTTGATGTAAGGACATGGATTGTCCAGCCTGTGGTAAAAAGGAACGTCAGGTTTCTACATGTTGATGTAAGGACATGGATTGTCCAGCCTGTGGTAAAAAGGGACATCAGGTTTCTACATGTTGATGTAAGGACATGGATTGTCCAGCCTGTGGTAAAAAGGAACGTCAGGTTTCTACATGTTGATGGAAGGACATGGATTGTCCAGCCTGTGGTAAAAAGGGACGTCAGGTTTTTACATGTTGATGGAAGGACATGGATTGTCCAGCCTGTGGTAAAAAGGAACGTCAGGTTTCTACATGTTGATGTAAGGACATGGATTGTCCGGCCTGTGGTAAAAAGGGACATCAGGTTTCTACATGTTGATGGAAGGACATGGATTGTCCGGCCTGTGGTAAAAAGGGACATCAGGTTTCTACATGTTGATGGAAGGACATGGATTGTCCGGCCTGTGGTAAAAAGGGACGTCAGGTTTCTACATGTTGATGGAAGGACATGGATTGTCCGGCCTGTGGTAAAAAGGGACATCAGGTTTCTACATGTTGATGTAAGGACATGGATTGTCCGGCCTGTGGTAAAAAGGGACATCAGGTTTCTACATGTTGATGGAAGGACATGGATTGTCCGGCCTGTGGTAAAAAGGGACATCAGGTTTCTACATGTTGATGTAAGGACATGGATTGTCCAGCTTGTGGTAAAAAGGGACATCAGGTTTCTACATGTTGATGTAAGGACATGGATTGTCCGGCCTGTGGTAAAAAGGGACATCAGGTTTCTACATGTTGATGTAAGGACATGGATTGTCCGGCCTGTGGTAAAAAGGGACATCAGGTTTCTACATGTTGATGGAAGGACATGGATTGTCCGGCCTGTGGTAAAAAGGGACATCAGGTTTCTACATGTTGATGGAAGGACATGGATTGTTCAGCTTGTGGTAAAAAGGGACATCAGGTTTCTACATGTTGATGGAAGGACATGGATTGTCCGGCCTGTGGTAAAAAGGGACATCAGGTTTCTACATGTTGATGGAAGGACATGGATTGTCCGGCCTGTGGTAAAAAGGGACATCAGGTTTCTACATGTTGATGGAAGGACATGGATTGTTCAGCTTGTGGTAAAAAGGGACATCAGGTTTCTACATGTTGATGTAAGGACATGGATTGTCCAGCCTGTGGTAAAAAGGGACATCAGGTTTCTACATGTTGATGTAAGGACATGGATTGTCCGGCCTGTGGTAAAAAGGGACATCAGGTTTCTACATGTTGATGGAAGGACATGGATTGTCCGGCCTGTGGTAAAAAGGGACATCAGGTTTCTACATGTTGATGTAAGGACATGGATTGTCCAGCCTGTGGTAAAAAGGGACATCAGGTTTCTACATGTTGATGTAAGGACATGGATTGTCCAGCCTGTGGTAAAAAGGGACTTCAGGTTTCTACATGTTGATGGAAGGACATGGATTGTCCAGCCTGTGGTAAAAAGGGACGTCAGGTTTCTACATGTTGATGGAAGGACATGGATTGTCCAGCCTGTGGTAAAAAGGGCCACATCGAACAAGCCTCCAGAAACAAAGAGAACGGGAAAAAAAGTAAAAACTGAAAACAAGAAACAGACATTTCCAACAAAAGACAAATAGACATGTTCACACTGTTGAGTAAGAGAACACTGAGGTGAGTGACTCATCAGACCAGGAAGTCACACTGAAACGTTTTCCTGCCAGCAGCACGGCTACCATATCTCCCCCTCGCTAGAGGGACAGCCGGTGTGTATGGAGATTCAAGTCAAATTTTATTTGTCACATACACATGGTTAGCAGATGTTAATGCGAGTGTAGCGAAATGCTTGTGCTTCTAGTTCCGACAATGCAGTAATAACCAACGAGTAATCTAACCTAACAATTCCACAACTACTGCCTTATACACACAAGTGTAAAGGGATACAGAATATGTACATAAAGATATATGAATGAGTGATGGTACAGAACGGCATAGGCAAGATGCAGTAGATGGTATCGAGTACAGTATATACATATGAGATGAGTAATGTAGGGTATGTAAACATAAAATTGCATAGTTTAAAGTGGCTAGTGATACATGTATTACATAAAGATGGCAAGTTGCAGTAGATGATATAGAGTACAGTATATACATATACATTATATTAAGTGGCATTGTTTAAAGTGGCTAGTGATACATTTTTGATCAATTTCCATTATTAAAGTGAGCTGGAGTTGAGTCAGTATGTTGGCAGCAGCCACTCGATGTTAGTGGTGGCTGTTTAACAGTCTGATGGCCTTGAGATAGAAGCTGTTTTTCAGTCTCTCGGTCCCTGCTTTGATGCACCTGTACTGACCTCGCCTTCTGGATGATAGCGGGGTGAACAGGCAGTGGCTCGGGTGGTTGTTGTCCTTGATGATCTTTATGGCCTTCCTGTGACATCGGGTGGTGTAGGTGTCCTGGAGGGCAGGTAGTTTGCCCCAGTGATGCGTTTTGCAGACCTCACTACCCTCTGGAGAGCCTTACGGTTGTGGGCGGAGCAGTTGCCGTACCAGGCGGTGATACAGCCCGACAGGATGCTCTCGATTGTGCATCTGTAGAAGTTTGTGAGTGCTTTTGGTGACAAGCCAAATTTCTTCAGCCTCCTGAGGTTGAAGAGGCGCTGCTGCGCCTTCTTCACAATGCTGTCTGTGTGGGTGGACCAATTCAGTTTGTCCGTGATGTGTACGTCGAGGAACTTAAAACTTACTACCCTCTCCACTACTGTCCCGTCGATGTGGATAGGGGGGTGCTCCCTCTGCTGTTTCCTGAAGTCCACAATCATCTCCTTTGTTTTGTTGACGTTGAGTGTGAGGTTATTTTCCTGACACCACACTCTGAGGGCCCTCACCTCCTCCCTGTAGGCCGTCTCGTCGTTGTTGATAATCAAGCCTACCACTGTAGTGTCGTCAGCAAACTTGATGATTGAGTTGGAGGCGTGCATGGCCACGCAGTCGTGGGTGAACAGGGAGTACAGGAGAGGGCTCAGAACGCACCCTTGTGGGGCCCCAGTGTTGAGGATCAGAGGGGTGGAGATGTTGTTACCTACCCTCACCACCTGGGGGCGGCCCGTCAGGAAGTCCAGTACCCAGTTGCACAGGGCGGGGTCGAGACTCAGGGTCTCGAGCTTGATGACGAGTTTGGAGGGGACTATGGTGTTAAATGCTGAGCTGTAGTCGATGAACAGCATTCTCACATAGGTATTCCTCCTGTCCAGATGGGTTAGGGCAGTGTGCAGTGTGGTTGCGATTGCGTCGTCTGTGGACCTATTGGGTCGGTAAGCAAATTGGAGTGGATCTAGGGTGTCAGGTAGGGTGGAGGTGATATGGTCCTTGACTAGTCTCTCAAAGCACTTCATGATGACGGAAGTGAGTGCTACGGGGCGGTAGTCGTTTAGCTCAGTTACTCTAGCTTTCTTGGGAACAGGAACAATGGTGGCCCTCTTGAAGCATGTGGGAACAGCAGACTGGGATAAGGATTGATTGAATATGTCCGTAAACACACCAGCCAGCTGGTCTGCGCATGCTCTGAGGACGCGGCTGGAGATGCTGTCTGGGCCTGCAGCCTTGGATCAGGGAATGGATCAGGGAATGGATCAGGGAATCACCCGCATCAAGAGCGACATCGTTGATATATACAGAAGAAAGGGTCGGCCCGACAATTGAACCCTGTGGTACCCCCATAGAGACTGCCAGAGGTCCGGACAACAGGCCATCCGATTTGACACACTGAACTCTGTCTGCGAAGTAGTTGGTGAAACAGGCGAGGCTGTCATTTGAGAATCCAAGGCTATTGAGTCTGCCTATAAGAATACGGGGATTGACAGAGTCGAAAGCCTTGGCCAGGTCGATGAAGACGGTTGCACAGTACTGTCTTTTATCGATGGGGGTTATGATATTGTTTAGTACCTTGAACGTGGCTGAGGTGCACCCATGACCAGCTCGGAAACCGGATTGCACAGCGGAGAAGGTACGGTGGGATTCGAAATGGTCAGTGATCTGTTTATTAACTTGGTTTTCGAAGACTTTAGAAAGGCAGGGCAGGATGGATATAGGTCTATAACAGTTTATGTCTAGAGTGTCACCCTCTTTGAAGAGGGGGATGACCGCGGAAGCTTTCCAATCTTTAGGGATCTCGAACGATACAAAAGAGAAGTTGAACAGACTGGGAGTAGGGGTTGCAACAATGACGGCGGATAGTTTTAGAAAGAGAGGGTCCAGATTGTCTAACCCAGCTGATTTGTATGTGTCCAGGTTTTGCAGCTCTTTCAGAACATATGCTATCTGGATTTGGGTTAAGGAGAAGCTGGGGAGGCTCGGGCAAGTAGCTGCGGGGTGCAGAGCTGTTGGCCGGGGTTGCTGTATCCAGGAGGAAAGCATGGCCAGCCATAGAAAAATGCTTATTGAAATGTTCAATTATCATGGATTTATCGGTGGTGACCTAGCCTCAGTGCAGTGGGCAGCTGGGAGGAGGTGCTCTTGTTCTCCATGGACTTTACAGTGTCCCAAAACATTTGGGAGTTAGAGCTACATGATGCAAACGTATGTTTGAAAAAGCTAGCCTTTGCTTTCCTGACTGCATTATTTGCTTTATTGACCCCTGCCTGCCCTGACGCTGAGACTGCCTGTCGTTCTGGATTATTGACCCCTGCCTGCCCTGACGCTGAGACTGCCTGCCGTTCTGGACCCTTTACACCCTTTCTGGATTACTGACCACCGCCTGCCTTGACCTGTCGTTTGCCTGCCCATGTGGTTGTAAAACTCTTGTTACTTCTACACTGTCTGCATCTGGGTCTTACCTAAACGTGATTAAAAAGATAAGAAAAATCTTTTAAAAATGTTCTCTGTGACATAAGTAAAAAAAAAAAAAAAAATTCAAACACAATTAGATTTGCAGTGGTGTGGGGAGCAATAAAATACCCTCCATTGGGCTAGAAATTAATTGCAGGTCTTAAATCACTTGTTATAAAATGTTTAAACTTTTGATTATGTCATCGAGTAGAACTTTTTAACTTTATATTTGTTTCTACAAAACTTAGAAATGCACCATGTTCACATATGATTTTATTGTTACAGCTGCACTGGACCTTTTAAAGTCCGTTTTTTATTTTTTCTGTAGTTGTTACGATCGTTGATGGAAGGATCGGACCAAGGTGCAGCGTGGTAGGCGTACATCTTTCTTTATTAAATGACACCAAAAAAACAACAAATACAAACGAAACGCACAGTTCTGTAGGGCTGGAAAGCAGCAGTACAAAAACAAGATCCCACAAACTAAGGTGGAAGAAAGGCTGCCTAAGTATGATCCCCAATCAGAGACAACGATTGTAACGGCTTTCTTCTGTGGACGAAGGAGAGGACCAAAGCGCAGCGTGGTTAGTGTTCATCATGTTTAATAAAGACAATAAAAGTGAACACTACAAAATACAAAACAACAAATGTGAAAAAAACGAAACAGTTCTGTCTGGTGCAGACACACGAAGACAGAAGACAACCACCCACAAAACCCAACACAAAACAGGCTACCTAAATATGGTTCCCAATCAGAGACAATGACTAACACCTGCCTCTGATTGAGAACCATATCAGGCCAAACATAGAAACGGGAAAACTAGACACACAACATAGAATGCCCACTCATCTCACGTCCTGACCAACACTAAAACAAAGAAAACACAAAAGAACTATGGTCAGAACGTGACAACGATAGACAGCTGCCTCTGATTGGGAACCATACCCGGCCAACAAAGAAATAGAAAACATAGATTGCCCACCCTAGTCACACCCTGACCTAACCAAATAGAGAATTAAAAGGATCTCTAAGGTCAAGGCGTGACAGTAGTTTGCCTCCACAGCAACATGGACACCAGCATACTTTCATATACACACCAGAGGAGGCTGGTGAAAGGAGCTATAGGAGGACAGGCTCATTGTAAAGACTGGATTTGAATAAATGGAACAGTATCAAACACTTAATTTATTTATTCCATTTCAGCCATTACAATGAACCTGTCCTCCTATAGCTCATCCCACCAGCCTCCTCTGGGAAAATTCTTGGCTCTGGTAAAGAGAAGTTGAGAGTATCACATCTTGTTTTTGTTCATTTTCCTTGACAACATTGTAGGTAGGATGTTATAAAAAAATATATATATATATATCTCATTTATTTAAACAGGGAGTCATCGTTGAGACCAGGGTCTCTTCCACAAGGGAGCCCGGCTCATACAACTCATAGACAAAATGCAGCTCAACAAACAATCAAGAAAAACACATTCCTTAGCAAATAGTTCCCCAATTCATATTTGAAACGGCCCAATCATCCAAGTGATGTGTATTTTGAAGTTGGTTCCAGCAATGAGGTACATTAACTTATGTTGTCCTTATGTTACATGCATCTACATTAATGAACAAGTTTTGTTCTTGAGACCGGTGGGGAAGAGTGGAATGGGGTGTAGGGACTTTTGCAACACTACTGTGGTTAGCACAACCTCATGATTTATTTAACTTCCTGTTTGTCTTTGTGATACTAGGGGGGAGGGGGACTTTTTGAACTTTCTGTTTGCCTTTGCGCAGTTAACTGAGAATACTCAATAGTAAATGAATGCACTATCTCTGTGTTGTCTCTGTATCTCTGACCCTCCCTCTCAGACTTTAGATGTCACATAATCCCTTTGTGTGTGTGTGTGTGTGTGTGTGTGTGTGTGTGTAAGCGTGTGCATATGTGAGATGTAACCTAATGGTTTATTATAAGTGTCTACTTTTCATTGAAAACATTTAGTCAGAATTGTTTTCTTAAAGTTATTAGTTTTTTGGCCCATCATTTGTCGCCATAGCAACATGGACAATACTGGTTAAAGCTGACTGAATAGTTTCAGGATCTGAGATTGTTTGGTGTCTTCACCTGCAACTAACCAGAGTTTCAGTAAACCAGCTGATAAATTACAGAACACGGCTTTATAAGAAGGAAAAAGCATGTATGTCTCATATTCACTGTTATCTTTCTACCTTCCTCCATGTCTCATATTCACTGTTATCTTTCTACCTTCCCAATACCTTCCTCCATGTCTCATATTCACTGTTATCTTTCTACCTTCCCAATACCTTCCCCATGTCTCATATTCCCTGTTATCTTTCTACCGTCCCAATACCTTCCCCCATGTCTCATATTCACTGTTATCTTTCTACCTTCCCAATACCTTCCTCCATGTCTCATATTCACTGTTATCTTTCTGCCTTCCCAATACCTTCCTCCATGTCTCATATTCACTGTTATCTTTCTACCTTCCCAATACCTTCCTCCATGTCTCATATTCACTGTTATCTTTCTACCTTCCTCCATGTCTCATATTCACTGTTATCTTTCTAACTTCCCAATACCTTCCTCCATGTCTCATATTCACTGTTATCTTTCTAACTTCCCAATACCTTCCTCCATGTCTCATATTCACTGTTATCTTTCTACCTTCCCAATACCTTCCCCCATGTCTCATATTCACTGTTATCTTTCTACCTTCCCAATACCTTCCTCCATGTCTCATATTCACTGTTATCTTTCTACCTTCCCAATACCTTCCTCCATGTCTCATATTCACTGTTATCTTTCTGCCTTCCCAATACCTTCCTCCATGTCTCATATTCACTGTTATCTTTCTACCTTCCCAATACCTTCCTCCATGTCTCATATTCACTGTTATCTTTCTGCCTTCCCAATACCTTCCTCCATGTCTCATATTCACTGTTATCTTTCTACCTTCCCAATACCTTCCTCCATGTCTCATATTCACTGTTATCTTTCTGCCTTCCCAATACCTTCCTCCATGTCTCATATTCACTGTTATCTTTCTACCTTCCCAATACCTTCCTCCATGTCTCATATTCCCTGTTATCTTTCTACCTTCCCAATACCTTCCTCCATGTCTCATATTCACTGTTATCTTTCTAACTTCCCAATACCTTCCCCCATGTCTCATATTCACTGTTATCTTTCTACCTTCCCAATACCTTCCCCATGTCTCATATTCCCTGTTATCTTTCTACCTTCCCAATACCTTCCTCCATGTCTCATATTCACTGTTATCTTTCTACCTTCCCAATACCTTCCTCCATGTCTCATATTCACTGTTATCTTTCTACCTTCCCAATACCTTCCCCATGTCTCATATTCCCTGTTATCTTTCTACCTTCCCAATACCTTCCTCCATGTCTCATATTCACTGTTATCTTTCTACCTTCCCAATACCTTCCTCCATGTCTCATATTCACTGTTATCTTTCTACCTTCCCAATACCTTCCTCCATGTCTCATATTCACTGTTATCTTTCTACCTTCCCAATACCTTCCCCCATGTCTCATATTCACTGTTATCTTTCTACCTTCCCAATACCTTCCCCATGTCTCATATTCCCTGTTATCTTTCTACCTTCCCAATACCTTCCTCCATGTCTCATATTCACTGTTATCTTTCTACCTTCCCAATACCTTCCTCCATGTCTCATATTCACTGTTATCTTTCTACCTTCCCAATACCTTCCCCATGTCTCATATTCCCTGTTATCTTTCTACCTTCCCAATACCTTCCTCCATGTCTCATATTCACTGTTATCTTTCTACCTTCCCAATACCTTCCCCCATGTCTCATATTCACTGTTATCTTTCTACCTTCCCAATACCTTCCCCATGTCTCATATTCCCTGTTATCTTTCTACCTTCCCAATACCTTCCTCCATGTCTCATATTCACTGTTATCTTTCTACCTTCCCAATACCTTCCTCCATGTCTCATATTCACTGTTATCTTTCTACCTTCCCAATACCTTCCCCCATGTCTCATATTCACTGTTATCTTTCTGCCTTCCCAATACCTTCCCCATGTCTCATATTCACTGTTATCTTTCTACCTTCCTGTAACGGCTCTCTTCCTGGGGTGAAAGAGAGGACCAAAATGCAGCGCGGCTAGTGTTCAACATGTTTAATAACGAACAAGTGAACACTACAAACAACAAACAAAATAACAAACCGTGAAAACCGAGACAGTCCTCTCTGGTGCAGACAACCACAGAGCTAGGAAACAAACACCCACAAAATCCCAACACAAAACAAGCCTCCTATATATGATTCTCAATCAGGGACAACGATTACCATCTGCCTCTGATTGAGAACCATATTAGGCTGGACATAGAAACAGACAAACTAGACACACAACATAGAATTCCCACCCAGCTCACGTCCTGACCAACACTAAACAAGCAAAACACATAATAACTCTGGTCAGGACGTTACAGTACCCCCCTCCTGAGGTGCGGACTCCGAACGCACCCCTACAACTCAAAAGGAGGGTCTGGGTGGGCATCTGTCCGCGGTGGCGGCTCCGGCGGTGGACGAGGACACCACTCCACCACTGTCTTTGTCCCCCTCCTTAGCGTCCTTTGAGTGGCGACCCTCGCCCACGACCTTAGCCTAAGAATCCTCCCCAAGGCCCCCACATGATTTTGGAGGTAGCTCAGGACAGAGAGGTAGCTCAGGACAGAGAGGTAGCTCAGGACAGAGAGGTAGCTCAGGACAGAGAGGCAGCTCAGGACAGAGGGGCAACTCCGGACTAGTGGCAGCTCCGGACTGAGTGGCAGCTCCGGACTGAGTGGCAGCTCCGGACTGAGTGGCAGCTCCGGACTGAGTGGCAGCTCCGGACTGAGTGGCAGCTCCGGACTGTAGGGCAGCTCATGACTGTAGGGCAGCTCATGACTGTAGGGCAGCTCATGACTGTAAGGCAGCTCATGACTGTAAGGCAGCTCATGACTGTAAGGCAGCTCATGACCGTAGGGCAGCTCATGACCGTAGGGCAGCTCATGACCGTAGGACAGCTCATGACCGTAGGGCAGCTCATGACCGTAGGGCAGCTCATGACCGTAGGGCAGCTCATGACTGTAGGGCAGCTCATGACTGGCTGACGGCTCTGGACGCTCATGGCTGACTGACGGCTCCGGCAGATCCTGTCTGGTTGGCGGCTCTGGCAGATCCTGTCTGGTTGGCGGCTCTGGCAGATCCTGTCTGGTTGGCGGCTCTGGCAGATCCTGTCTGGTTGGCGGCCCTGGCAGATCCTGACTGACGAATGGCTCTAGCGGCTCCTGACTGACGAACGGCTCTGACGGCTCGGGACAGACGGGCGGCTCTAACGGCTCGGGACAGACGGATGGCTCAGACGGCGCTGGGGAGACGGATGGCTCAGATGGCGCTGGGGAGACGGATGGCTCAGATGGCGCTGGGGAGACGGATGGCTCAGATGGCGCTGGGGAGACGGATGGCTCAGATGGCGCTGGGGAGACGGATGGCTCCGATGGCGCTTGGCAGACGGCCAGCTCTGACGGCGTTGGGCAGACGGACAGTTCAGACGGCGTTGGGCAGACGGGCAGTTCAGGCACCGCTGGGCAGACGGCAGACTCTGGCCGGCTGAGACGCACTATAGGCCTGATGCGTGGTGCCGGAACTGGAGGTACCGGGCTGAGGGCACGCACCTCAGGGCGAGTGCGGGGAGCAGGAACAGGGCACACTGGACTCTCGAGGCGCACTATAGGTCTGGGGCGTGGTACCGGAACTGGAGGTACCGGGCTGAGGGCACGCACCTCAGGGCGAGTGCGGGGAGAAGGAACAGTGCGTACAGGGCTCTGGAGACGCACAGGAGGCTTGGTGCGTGGTGCCGGAACTGGAGGCACTGGGCTGGAGACACGCACCATAGGGAGAGTGCGTGGAGGAGGAACAGGGCTCTGGAGATGCACTGGAAGCCTGGTGCGTGGTGTAGGCACTGGTGGTACTGGGCTGGGGCGGGAAGGTGGCGCCGGATATACCGGACCGTGAAGGAGGACACACGCTCTTGAGCACCGAGCCTCTCCAACCTTACCAGGTTGAATGGTCCCCGTAGCCCTGCCAGTGCGGCGAGGTGGAATAGCCCGCACTGGGCTATGCAGGCGAACCGGGGACACCACCTGTAAGGCTGGTGCCATGGCACCCGGCTCGATGCCCAACCTAGCCCTACCAGTGCGGCAAGGTGGAATAGCCCGCACTGGGCTAAGCACGCGTACTGGGGACACCGTGCGCTCCACCGCATAACACGGTGTCTGACCAGTACGACGCCCTCTCACTCCACGGTAAGCCCGGGGAGTTGGCTCAGGTATCCAACCCGGCTTCGCCACATCCTTCCTCCACAATACCTTCCTCCATGTCTCATATTCACTGTTATCTTTCTAACTTCCCAATACCTTCCTCCATGTCTCATATTCACTGTTATCTTTCTACCTTCCCAATACCTTCCTCCATGTCTCATATTCACTGTTATCTTTCTACCTTCCCAATACCTTCCTCCATGTCTCATATTCACTGTTATCTTTCTACCTTCCCAATACCTTCCTCCATGTCTCATATTCACTGTTATCTTTCTAACTTCCCAATACCTTCCTCCATGTCTCATATTCACTGTTATCTTTCTACCTTCCCAATACCTTCCTCCATGTCTCATATTCACTGTTATCTTTCTACCTTCCCAATACCTTCCCCCATGTCTCATATTCACTGTTATCTTTCTACCTTCCCAATACCTTCCTCCATGTCTCATATTCACTGTTATCTTTCTACCTTCCCAATACCTTCCCCATGTCTCATATTCACTGTTATCTTTCTAACTTCCCAATACCTTCCTCCATGTCTCATATTCACTGTTATCTTTCTACCTTCCCAATACCTTCCTCCATGTCTCATATTCACTGTTATCTTTCTGCATTCCCAATACCTTCCTCCATGTCTCATATTCACTGTTATCTTTCTACCTTCCCAATACCTTCCTCCATGTCTCATATTCACTGTTATCTTTCTGCCTTCCCAATACCTTCCTCCATGTCTCATATTCACTGTTATCTTTCTACCTTCCCAATACCTTCCTCCATGTCTCATATTCACTGTTATCTTTCTACCTTCCCAATACCTTCCTCCATGTCTCATATTCACTGTTATCTTTCTACCTTCCCAATACCTTCCTCCATGTCTCATATTCACTGTTATCTTTCTACCTTCCCAATACCTTCCTCCATGTCTCATATTCACTGTTATCTTTCTACCTTCCCAATACCTTCCCCCATGTCTCATATTCACTGTTATCTTTCTACCTTCCCAATACCTTCCTCCATGTCTCATATTCACTGTTATCTTTCTACCTTCCCAATACCTTCCTCCATGTCTCATATTCACTGTTATCTTTCTACCTTCCCAATACCTTCCCCCATGTCTCATATTCACTGTTATCTTTCTACCTTCCCAATACCTTCCCCCAGTTCAGAGATGGCATGATGTGGTGTGCAGCATAGAGTGCATAGTCCTTCAGTCTCTATGAGCCAGATGCCGGTTGGTGTAAGAGAGGCTACTTCCTCTTCAGGACCGTCAGAAGTTATGTAAATTCCTCTTGTGTAATTGTCAGTAACTTTAAAACTTACAGTTACAAAATGGCTGTTGAAACTGTGGGCCACATTTCTCGGCAACATTAGAAGTGGGATAAATGTGTTGATTTGAAGGACATACCGGCAGACTGTGGTAAGTCCAGGCTACATAGAACTATTACAGTTAGATCGTTGTCAGACATTCAGTAGACAAAAAGCTTGAGATATGATCCGTTATCATGCTGACCGACCTGATGGTCTCCGTAGGAAATGTTGTGAAAATATCACTACATTCTCTGTTATTTAGACTTAAAACTGGTTTGAAGGTGATCAGTCCTGCCACTGATAGCCTATGTGAACTGATCTGAACAGGTTTAGGCTGGTCATCTATGATAGGTAGGCTATAGCCGAGGTATAGACCTCGATCTGTATATCACTAACAAAACGCTATTATACATTATAACCTAGCCTACTTTACATAATATAACATATCTTACTTGTTGCAAAAAACCTTTCTGAATGGATCAATGATTTTCCCCCTCAGATCAATCATGTCCGTTTTAGCCCTTCTGTCTACATTCTCCGATACGTTTAGAAAAGAACAGATTGATAGATAATAGCCTACTTTTAATTAATACAAATAAGTGTGAGACATGGCCTTGTGTTGCTGCACTGTCCATAACGACCTTAACAAACAGTGGCGTATTATTATTATTATTGACAGTTACCATGGAGAAGAGATGTCACAACTACATGTTCATGTGATTGCATTAAATCACCTAACTGTTTCGATATGTCTGTTAGTAAATGTTTTATTTCTAAGAATTAAAGAATTAGTTGTCACTGTGTTAACCGCAACCAACATGCTGGATCTCTGTTTAGGGGTCAGTGTTAAAAAATGAGTCTCTCTGGGGAGAGAGAGGAGGGGGGCCCTGCCTCTAAAAGGAGTCTCTCTGGGAAGAGAGAGGAGGGGGACCCTGCCTCTAAAATGAGTCTCTCTGGGAAGAGAGAGGAGGGGGGCCCTGCCTCTAAAATGAGTCTCTCTGGGGAGAGAGAGGAGGGGGGCCCTGCCTCTAAAACGAGTCTCTCTGGGGAAGATTACTCCAAAGCTAAGAGGTGAGATGACAATATTGTTGAATCATTTATTAAGTTTATTTCCAAAATGCTTTATCCACAATTTTTTCACATTTGTGTTTTTAGATCAGAAATGATTGCTTATGGGTAGCCTTCAATGTTATTGTTCTCACATGTTTAATTCATAGATTTTAGATGTGTATGAAAATGTTAATTTTGTCAAAACGCTATAAATCCATTGTTTAGCTGGAATGGAATGTTCGCATCCTGTATATTTGACTGTGATATGTGGTTGTTTCACCTAGCCATCCTAAAATGTATGCCTTTTTAACCCTTGAATACACTACAAGTTTGAATTTCAGGCTGTACGGCAACTGTACTGTAAATCTCTTTGCGGCCGGTTTCCTGACAGAGATGGAATTTAGGATTCAGAGTATTTTAACGATGCATCTTTCCTACATCGGCCGAAGATGTAACATACGTTTCCCAAAACACCACTAAATGCGTCATTAGAGCATGTGTCAGTACTGATAGGATGGAAAGAAAGGGAGCGCTGCTCTCCAATCAGCTTTCTCCATTCAAATCTTTCCTTAACATGATAATTAATGACCTAATAATCCCCAGCTTCCAATTGGCTCATTCATCCCCCCTCATCTCTCCTGTAACTATTCCCCAGATCGTTGCAGGATAATACAACCAAACAGCCAAACAGGGAAATGGTTCCAATCATTTTTCCACCGTTCATTTTTTTAAAACATCAAAGCAGACATTATGCTAGACTACAAATCCCTGCAAGCTCCTGCATGTCATCTCTAGCTGACACTTTTGCTAACAGGTATTGTGTCAATTTTAAACTTGCACAAGACAGTTCATAGAATTGTCCATTTAAAGAAATGTAGCCAATTTATTCATTACTACAGTACCAGTCAAAAGTTTGGCCACACCTACTCATTCCAGGGTTTTTGTAGTTCTTTTTCATTTTGGGGGGTAAATATAGTAAATATATTAAAAGATATTGTCCTAGAGAGAATAACACAGCTATCAAAGCGTCACGCCACGGTAAGCCTACACAAAACACAACCCTTATTTTAAGTGTTTCTAAAATACCCTTTGGGAAAAAATTATGGTGGAAAAACGATTGGAACCATTTCCTTATTTGACCGCTAGGTTTTATGGGTATTATGACTCATACTGTGGTACTGGTACTCTACAGGTTGGTCATCTCATCAGGGTGAGCGTTACTGTGGTCAATGTTTCCACCTAGTGGTCAAATACACAAGTGGAACCAGTAAAAGCCTACTGCCTATTCCCCCAGCAAATACAAGTGCGGCAATTGTACTCAATGCCAGTAAACCAAACGTATATAAGGGTTCTCCTACCCCGGATTGGGTCAATGTGATCTACATGATCTAAATTCTCGCAATGTGATCTACATGATTCGCTGCCTGTGCGGCTTATTTTACACATGATAGACCAAGTTACTCACTAGAATTTGTGAGTACTGAAATGCCATTTGATGTGCTGACCCCAACACCCCAGTGACCCTTCATTTCAAAGAGAGAGTTCACTCGCTTTGTGAGTTATTTTATTGGGGAATTGAACAAGTCAGCAAAAACAAATGTGTTGGAGACATCCAGAGAGTGATGTTCTGGATCCCTTCCTTGGATAGTTTAGTCCCCAGAGGTCTTAACCTACATAAGGACTATATTATGTTTTTGTGAAGGGCCCCTTTCTTTGTTAGTGTAGGCTTTCCCTGGAATGACGTTTTGATAACCGTGTAAGGAATGACGTTTTGATAACCGTGTAAATCTCTCGGAGGAGTTGACTTTTCGCAATATATCCGGCTCCATTTACTCTGATTCAAAACTGTTAATTAGCATCAAAGTAAAACTACTAGCTCCTGCACGTGATCTCTAGCTGACACCTTTGCTAAGAGGTTTTGTGTCAATTTAAAACTTGCACAAGACAGTTCACAGCACGGTCTATTTAAAGACATGTAGCCAATTTATTCATTACAATATTTAACTAACATTAGATAGTTAATCCAGAGATTAGCTTTGCATCGGCAGTCTCGCTCAGATCATCATGGCATTTCTAGTTCATTATGATAGCCACATTAGCAGCTAATTAGCGTTTCATTTTGGGAGGGTAAATACATGTGAATATATTGAGAAAAGTCACCTTTTCTTAGAGCGTTTTACACGGTTATCAAAACGTCACGGCAGGGGAAACACAGCCCTTATTTTCAATGTTTTTAAAATCCTTTATGGGAAAAATGATTGGAACCATTTCCCTGTTTGACTGCTAGGTTTTATGGGTACTATGACTCACAATGTGGCACTCTATAGTCTACCACACCCTCTCATTAGCACCACCAGGGCTGCATTCAGTATGTTTTACCTTCATGAACCTTCAATTGAACGGAAACGGCGGTGTACTGAAGGACCAGTTGAAAAACAGGGTTGGGTTGTAGGTTGGGGAACGTTGTCAGCATGGCCACAGCTGTTTAAATACATCACTCATTGCTTCAAGCAACACCTCGCCAAACGGGACCTAATGTAACCTAAAATCCATTCAAGAATGTTCAAGAAAGATTTGTGGAAACGTGTCCTTCACTTCAAATCGTTATGTAACGTAGCAAACTTTCAAGCAAACTGAACACAACTCAGCGGGAGACAATCGTAGACACTCATTCCACGTGGTGCCCTACACGAACTTGTCCATTCCCTTTGTGTGATTATTCTGATGCAGGCCATTGACGGCAGGAACGTTAATCTTTTAATCTTGCTTCAATAAACAAACCATGTTTAATGGTGAGCGAGTGTTGCAAATGTTTTTTTCTCTAATGATGATCACATGTTTTGGTCGCACCTCGACAAACGTTAGTTGAGCGCCTTCCACTACTTTCAATGCTTTCAGGAAATATAATGAGACCAATTACAGACAGTAGCCTACAAGTAGCAAGTATAACTCAATTGATTGAACATGAAATGCATTTCAATCTGAGTGAAATAGGCCTTTAGCCTTCTGTTTATATTTTAATGCAGTCATCCCAGTTTTAATTTGAAGAATAATTTTATACGTCGCATGTTTGTATTAATTGCGAAGACATTGGTAAGTTTATATTTGTAGTCAACTTTGTTCTGAAGTTATCGGCGGTCACAGAGAGAAGGATAAACCATGTGATTATTTTTGTTTATGACTTGCCAAATTAAATTAAGGTTAAATAAAATATGTTTCCCCATCTGAGCTGATAGTAGATGAGAGATGTAATGTTTGTCTCTGTTGTGTTGAAGCCCAATCAAGCAGGAGAGACCAGCCTCCCCTGTACCCGGCTGTGTGTCCATGAAGAGTGACTGGTCTATGGATCCACCTAGAGACTTCAGAGAGGGAGACTTTTCTACTGAACAAAGGTAAGAAGAACTCATGGGTCATGGTCAGTGAGTTAAACAACACTGTCTCTAGTCATTTCTCCTCTCCCATTTCCAAATTATTTTTGTTGTTTTCATAATCCATAGGCTAATCTTTTTTTTCCATTTTCATAGTCCTAAAACAGTATTAAACAAACACAACATTCCCTCTCTCTCTGTGTGTGTGTGTGTGTGTGTGTGTGTGTGTGTGTGTGTGTGTGTGTGTGTGTGTGTGTGTGTGTGTGTGTGTGTGTGTGTGTGTGTGTGTGTGTGTGTGTGTGTGTGTGCGTGTGTGTGTGTGTGTGTGTGTGTGTGTGTGTGTGTGTGTGTTTGTGCACTCTCTGGATGAGGAAATTTAATCTCAGGTTTTGTCCACAGAAACCAACAGGAGAGATCAGAGTCAGAGATTCTCAGTGGTCAGTCTTCCCAGAGTCATCAAACAGACCTGGCCTCCATATTCAGTGTATGTGATCCTGTTATGTACATTTGTTTTTGTTTTACTAAAATCGATCTGTCAATAATTCATTAATATGTGCATTAGAAAGCATTTATTCTCTTGCTTAACTTATTTACTTTATTTATTTCAGTTGCTTGAAGAGAATTTTATGACATTTGTGAAGAACGAGCTGAAGATGTTCAAGAGGATTCTTAGTCCAGAACTCCCAGAAGGCTTTGAGAGTCAGAAGCAGGATAAGGAAGTGGTGGATGCTGAAGATGAGAAGCAGGAGAGCAGTGCCAGAGAGGGGGCTCTGAAGATCACACTGCACATCCTGAGGAACATGAACCAGAAGGAGCTTGCTGACACACTGGAGAAATGTAAGATCTGTCTGCCTCAAGTTGAATGCTGTTTTATTGCAAACATTTAAAAGCTGTAACTAAAGTACAGCTAAAGTAGCTGTGTAACTCAATGATATTGTAGCAGCCTCAACACAACACCTAGTGACCTCATCAAGTAGCAGCAGGGCTGTGTTGTGTTGGAGAAAGAGAGAGAGAGAGAGAGAGAGAGAGAAAGAAGGAGAGAGAACATTAATAATGCCGTAAAAAATATTAATAATAATAGAATCAGTCACACCAGTGTGTAATGCATTATGAAAACATTTATACAGACAGTTAATAGAAAACAATGGTTATAATTTACAACTTTACAACATAGTCCTAAAACCACTGTAGGCATTAAAACAGACGTAATATTAATATCCTCTGTGTTAATTCTTCATTCAGATGAACTTGCTGTGATTTGCCAACGTGAACTCAAATCTAATCTAAAGAAGAAGTTTGAATGTGTATTTGAGGGGATCGCTAAACAAGGAAACCCAACACTTCTCAATAAGATCTACACAGAGCTCTACATCACAGAGGGTGGAAAAGGAGAGGTCAATAATGAACATGAGCTGAGACAGATTGAGACAACAACCAGGAAACAAGCAAGGCCAGAGACTGCAATCAAATGTAACGACATCTTCAAACCCTTAACTGGACAAGACAAACTTATCAGAACTGTGCTGACAAAGGGGGTCGCTGGCATTGGAAAAACAATCTCTGTGCAGAAGTTCATTCTGGACTGGGCTGAAGGAAAAGCAAATCAGGATGTCCAATTTGTATTTTCATTCCCTTTTCGGGAGCTGAATTTGATGAAAGAGAAAAAACACACTTTGATTGAACTTCTCAATCACTTCTCAATGGAAACCAAAGAATCAACCATCTCCAACTATGACAAGTACAAAGTTCTGTTCATCTTCGATGGTCTGGATGAGTGTCGACTGCCCCTAGACTTCCAAAAGAACAAGATATGTTGTGACGTCACAAAGTCAACCTCAGTGGATGTTCTGCTGACAAATCTCATCAAGGGAAATCTGCTTCCCTCTGCTCTCCTCTGGATAACTACCCGACCTGCAGCAGCCAATAAGATCCCTTCAGGGTATGTTGACCAGGTGACAGAGGTACGAGGTTTCAATGACTCACAGAAGGAGGAGTACTTCAGGAAGAGATTCAGGGATCAGGATCTGGCCAGCAGAATCATCTCACACATAAAGACATCAAGGAGCCTCCACATCATGTGCCACATTCCAGTCTTCTGTTGGATTTCTGCAATAGTCCTTGAACCCATGCTGAAACATAAGAGAGAAGAGATGCCCAAGACTCTGACTGAGATGTACACACACCTTGTGGTATTTCATACCAAACAGAAGAATGAAAAGTATCTTGGGAAAGAAGAGACAGGTCCACACTGGAATAAAGAGAGCATTCTGTCAATGGGAAAACTGGCTTTTCAACAGCTTGTGAAGGGCAATCTAATTTTCTGTGTAGAAGACCTGAAAGAGGCTGGCATTGATGTCAATGAAGCCTCAGTGTACTCAGGATTGTGCACACAGCTCTTTAAAGAGGAATGTGGGCTGTTCCAGGACAAGGTGTACTGCTTCGTGCATCTGAGCATTCAGGACTTTCTGGCTGCTGTATATGTGTTCCTTTCATTCATCAATAACAATGAGAATCTAATGGCCAAACCGCAATCAGTATCAAGCAACTTTTTTGCACTGTTCAGAGACAAGCCTGAAGTTACTGTCTACAAGAGTGCTGTGGATAAAGCCTTACAAAGTGAGATGGGAAACCTGGACCTTTTCCTCCGCTTCCTTCTGGGCCTCTCACTGGAGTCCAATCAGAAGCACTTACGAGGTCTACTGACAACGACAAGAAGCAGCTCACAGAGCCATGAAGAAACAGTCAAGTACATCAAGGAGAAGATCAGGGAGAATCCCTCCCCAGAGAGGTGCATCAATCTGTTCCACTGTCTGAATGAACTGAATGACCATTCTCTAGTGGAGGAGATCCAACGCTACCTGAGATCAGGAAGTGTCTCAGACGCCAAACTGTCATCTTCACAGTGGTCAGCTCTGGTCTTTGTGTTGCTGACTTCAGAAAAGGAGCTGGATGTGTTTGACCTGAAGAAATACTCCAGATCAGAGGAAGGTCTTCTGAGGCTGCTGCCAGTGGTCAAAGCCTCCAGAGCTGCTCTGTGAGTACATACAATGACATTTAAGTACTTATCATCAGGAATAAATATTCAGTTTAGAGAAAAATATGTATTATTGAATAACATATTGAATCAGTGCATTGGTGTTCATATTAGTATAACAATACGACCATACAATTCTAGGAGATGGAAGATGAATCTATATGTTGTGTGAGAGAATGAACCAAATGCATCTGCCATTGTCCTTCTACACTATTCGTGTTAAATTAACAGTCCGTTTTAATATCATTATGATCGATTTGTCAGGCTGTCAGGCTGTGGAGTCACAGAGGAAGGCTGTGCTGCTCTGGTCTCAGCTCTGAAGTCAAACGCCTCACACCTGAGAGAGCTGGATCTGAGTAACAATGACCTGAAGGATTCAGGAGTGAAGCTGCTCTCTGCTGGACTGGGGAATCCCCACTGTAAACTGGAGACTCTGAGGTCAGTATTCCTGTAGTTGGTCAACAAGTGGTAACTGTTATCAGATCCACGTGTTTACCAGGCACACATACAGGTCCTTCGGGAAGTATTCAGACGCTTGACATTTTGTTATGTTACAGCGTTATTCTAATACTGATTAAATACAAAGTTGTACTCATCAGTCTACACACAATACCCCATAATGACAAAACGAAAACACGTTTTTAGGAATTTTTGCAAATTTATTCAAAAAATAAACTGAATTATCTTATTTTCAGAAGTATTCAGACCCTTTGCTCGATATTGAACTCAGGTGCATCCTTTTTCCGTTGATCATCCTTGAGATGTTTATACAATTTGATTGGAGTCCACCTGTGGTAAATTCAAGTGATTGGACATGATTTGGAAAGGCACACACCTATCTATAATGTCCCACAGTTGACTGCATATGTCAGAGCAACAACCAAGCCATGAGGTCGAATATATTTTTCGTAGAGCTCCAAGACAGGATTGTGTCAAGGCACAGATCTGGGGAAGGGTACCAAAACATTTCTACAGAATTGAAGGTCCCCAAGAACACAGTGGACTCCATCAATTAAAAATTGAAGAAGTATCAGGCCTTTGTGGTAGAGTGGCCAGAAGGAAGCCACTCCTCAGTAAAGGCACGACAGCTCCCTTAGAGTTTGCCAAAAGGCACCTAAACGCTGCTGGGTTTTTCACGCTTAACAATTTCTTGTGTGTATAAAGAATGTACCACCACACAAATGACATCCAGCAGGCCAGTGGTCAAAAACAGATTATTGATGAAAGAGGACAAAGGAGGCTGACGTGAATTGTACAGAGCAACAGACAGGCTGCAGTTAGTCAACTGACAGTCAGTACAACATTGATGCCCAAGAACCATTGAAGAATGCGCAACTGTGGCATGGGGTACATGCATCAATCATGCCGTGTGTCAACATTGCATGCTGGTGGTGGTAGTGCGATGGTGGCCCTTTGGTGGCCCTTTGATAAAAGTGGAGCATTGTTTTAATGCCACAGGATATCTGAACATCATTGCCAATCAGATGCATCCCTTCATGCCAGCAGTGTATCCATCTGCAAATAGATTTTCTTCAGCAGGATAACGCCCCATGCCACAATACTAGGATTGTCCAGGAATGGTTCCACGAACACGATAGTGAATTCTGCTTACTGCAGTGGCCTGCGCAGTCACCAGATCTCAAACCAATTGAGCGTCTGTGTGATGAGATGGAACAACCTATTTGGAGTAGAGATCCACTACCAGCTAACTTAACACAACTGTGGGAAGCATTGGAGTCAACATGGGCCAGCATCCCTGTCTAACACATTTCGACACCTTGTAGAATCCATGCCTCACCGAATTTTGGCTGTTTAGAGGGCAAAAGTGGGTGCAACTCAATATTAGGAAGGTGTTCCTAATGTTTAGTACACTCAGTGTAGTCCACACCATATGTATTTGGACAGTGAAGCTTAGAGTTTTAAATCTGGTGCTATACTCCAGCATTTTGGATTTGAGATAGAATGCTTCATAATAGACGACAGAACAGAACGTCACCTTTAATTTGAAGGTATTCATACATATCTGTTTTACCATTTACAAATGAAAAGCACTTTATGTATCTAGTTCTCCCATTTGAAGAAGTCCTAATTACTTGGACAAATTCACTTTTTAGTGTATTAAAGAAGTCAAAAGTTTAGTACTTGGTCCAATATTCATATTCGACTTATGCTAGGCACTGTAAATAAAGTGTTCTCATTTCTAAACGGTGAAACAGATACGTATAAAAAATACCATAAAATAGAAGGTGACATTATATACTGTCACCTCATATGAAACATTTGATGTCAAATCTAAAATGCTTGATTATAGAGATCATTTAAAACTTGTTTCTTCTCTGTCAAAATAGATATGGTGTGGACTGTATACTCAATACAATCTAAATCTGATACCTCACTGTCATTATAGATATGGTGTGGACTGTATACTCAATGCAATCTAAATCTGATACCTCACTGTCTGTCTTTTGACTGGTACTGCTTTTTAAAATGGTCTGGTCATTCTACTCAAATATTTGTACTATACATTGTTTGTCTCTACAAGCAATACTTTGATAAAAAACATGTTTTTATAATGATACATTCATTTATGAATAGATATAGCAGGTTTCAGGACACTGATATATCTGCAAATGTTACAAAATATACACTGCCACTATTTTCACCACCAAAGAATAGCAGTGTGGTTTTAATATGATTTGACTCTTTGCAGGCTGTCAGGATGTCTAGTCACAGAGAAAGGCTGTACTTCTCTGGTCTCAGCTCTGAAGTCAAACCCCTCACACCTGAGAGAGCTGGACCTGAGCTACAATCACCCAGGAGACTCAGGAGTCAGACTGCTCTCTGCTAGACTGGAGGATCCACACTGCAGACTGGAGAAACTCAAGTATGTAGAGGGTTTATGTCAATGTTCATATCAGACGTGTTTGAGTTATCAGGCTAGCTAAGTGGTGCTTCATATACAGCACTTCTGTAACAACTTGAACTGCGGGACGCAACACGTTACAGAAACAGATTCATTGTATAGGAAGCTCTGAGGACAGGTCGTCTGGATATTGGACAACCAATATACTGGCAGATGCAAACAGATCATCATCTTTAGCGGACACTAGTTCAAGAGGGCTTAAAAAAAATGGTTTTCAATTTTGTTCATACTGATGAACTTGCGTTTGATGTTGGGCGATTAGGCCTGGCTCACAGTTGGCATTTCAATTCATCCTAAATGTGTTTGATGGGGTTGAGGTCAGGTAGCATCCTCTCGGCATCCGCCAAACCCAGATTCATCCATTGGCCTGCAAGATGGTGTAGCGTGATTCATCACTCCAGAGAGCCCGTTTCCACTGCTCCATGGTCCAACGGCGGCAAATTTACACCACTCCAGTCGACGCTTGGCATTGCACACAGGGATCTTTTTCATGAAGCTCCCAACGAACAGTTCTTGTGCTGACGTTGTTTCCAGAGGCAGTTTGGAACTCAGTGAGTCTTTTAACCGAGGACAGATGATTTTTACGCGTTTCAGCACTCGGCGGTCCCGTTATGTGAGATTGAGTGGCCTGCCACTTCGCAGCTGAGCCGGTGTACTAGACGTTTCCACTTCACAATAACAGCTCTTACAGTTGACCAGGGCAGCTCTAGCAGGGTAGAAATGTGACAAACTGACTTGTTGGTAAGGTGGCGTCCTATGACGGTGCCACGTTAAAAGTCCCTGAGCTCTTCAGTAAGGCCATTCTACTGTCAATGTTTGTCTATGGAGATTGCATGGCGGTGTGCTCGATTTTATACACCTGTCAACAATGGGTGTGGCTGAAATAGCCAAATCCACTAATTTGTGAAATGTCCACATACTTTTGTGTATATATAATGTAGCAGCTAAATTGCAGCTACATATTGTATATAGTACACTGCATAATGAAACAATCCCTTGTAAACTAGTGTTTTGAGGGTGGACTGACTGTTTATTTGACTTTGTAATAGACTGGACTTGCACGGCAACTTCTATCCAAACTGGGAGAGGGTGGTTCCGTCATAAAAAAAAAATATGTGTATGTAACCTTTATATAATCCAGGCAAGTCCGTTAACAACAAATTGTTACTTACGATGACAGCCTAGATTCATATTCAGTTACAATCTGCAATGTTAGAATTTCCAACTTGAATTACTCAACAAGTGATTGCATCATTGACACCAACCAAGTCTAAAAATGGCCGCATTGTGACACTGGGTATAACGTTGTGAAATGTTAGGTGAAAGATGTGAAAATGACGATCAAATAGGCCTACCAATAAACAGCTAAAGCAAAGCTATTCAGTCCCTGGCACCACAGAAAACCAATCATCGATTTGATAGGCCTGCAGTCGCATAGACTTGTCGCATTTTCAGCACCATGGTACAGTCTATAGCAGGGTTCCCCAACTGACGGCCAAATTTGGACCACGGGTGGTTTTATTCCCCCCCCCCCCCTCCCAAGTTTTCCGAACAAAAAATATATATATACAGCACCAGTCGAAAGTTTGGACACACCTACTCATTGAAGTGTTTTTCTTTATTTTCAATATTTTCTACATTGTAGAATAATAGTGAAGACATCAAAACTATGAAATAACACATATGGAATCATGTAGTAATCAAAAAAGTGTTAGACAAATCAAAATATATTTATTATTTTAGATTCTTCAAAGTAGCCACCCTTTGCCTTGATGACAGTTTTGCACACTCTTGGCATTTTCTCAACCAGCTTCACCTGGAATGCTTTTCCAACAGTCTTGAAGGAGTTCCCACATACACTACCTTTGAAAAGTTTGGGATCACTTAGAAATGTCCTTGTTTTTGAAAGAAAAGCGCATGTTTGTCCATTAAAATAACATAAAATTGATCAGAAATACAGTGTAGACATTGTTAATGTTGTAAATGACTATTATAGCTGGAAACGGCTGATTTTTTATGGAATGTCTACATACAGTGAGGGAAAAAAGTATTTGATCCCCTGCTGATTTTGTACGTTTGCCCACTGACAAAGAAATGATCAGTCTATAATTTTAATGGTAGGTTTATTTGAACAGTGAGAGACAGAATAACAACAAAAAAATCCAGAAAAACACATGTCAAAAATGTTATAAATTGATTTGCATTTTAATGAGGGAAATAAGTATTTGACCCCTCTGCAAAACATGACTTAGTACTTGGTGGCAAAACCCTTGTTGGCAATCACAGAGGTCAGACATTTCTCATAGTTGGCCACCAGGTTTGCACACATCTCAGGAGGGATTTTGTTCCACTCCTCTTTGCAGATCTTCTCCAGGTCATTAAGGTTTCGAGGCTGACGTTTGGCAACTCGAACCTTCAGCTCCCTCCACAGATTTTCTATGGGATTAAGGTCTGAAGACTGGCTAGGCCAGTCCAGGACCTTAATGTGCTTCTTCTTGAGCCACTCCTTTGTTGCCTTGGCTGTGTGTTTTGGGTCATTGTCATGCTGGAATACCCATCCACGACCCATTTTCAATGCCCTGGCTGAGGGAAGGAGGTACATGGCCCCGTCCATCGTCCCTTTGATGCGGTGAAGTTGTCCTGTCCCCTTAGCATAAAAACACCCCCAAAGCATAATGTTTCCACCTCCATGTTTGACGGTGGGGATGATGTTCTTGGGGTCATAGGCAGCATTCCTCCTCCTCCAAACACGGGGAGTTGAGTTGATGCCAAAGAGCTCCATTTTGGTCTCATCTGACCACAACACTTTCACCCAGTTGTCCTCTGAATCATTCAGATGTTCATTGGCAAACTTCAGACGGGCATGTATATGTGCTTTCTTGAGCATGGGGACCTTGCGGGCGCTGCAGGATTTCAGTCCTTCACGGCACAGTGTGTTACCAATTGTTTTCTTGGTGACTATGGTCCCAGCTGCCTTGAGATCATTGACAAGATCCTCCCGTGTAGTTCTGGGCTGGTTCCTCACCGTTCTCATGATTATTGCAACTCCACGAGGTGAGATCTTGCATGGAGCCCCAGGCCGAGGGAGTGACAGTTCTTTTGTGTTTCTTCCATTTGCGAATAATCGCACCAACTGTTGTCACCTTCTCACCAAGCTGCTTGGCGATGGTCTTGTAGCCCATTCCAGCCTTCTGTAGGTCTACAATCTTGTCCCTGACATCCTTGGGGAGCTCTTTGGTCTTGGCCATGGTGGAGAGTTTGGAATCTGATTGATTGATTGCTTCTGTGGACAGGTGTCTTTTATACAGGTAACAAGCTGAGATTAGGAGCACTCCCTTTAAGAGTGTGCTCTTAGTCTCAGTTTGTTACCTGTATAAAAGACACCTGGGGGCCAGAAATCTTTCTGATTGAGAGGGGGTCAAATACTTATTTCCCTCATTAAAATGCAAATCAATTTATAACATTTTTGACATGCATTTTTCTGGATTTTTTGTTGTTGTTATTTTGTCTCTCACTGTTCAAATAAACCTACCATTAAAATTACAGATGGATCATTTCTTTGTCAGTGGGCAAACGTACAAAATCAGCAGGGGATCAAATACTTTTTTCCCTCACTGTAGGCGTACTGAGGTCCATTATCAGCAACCATCACTCCTGTGTTCCAATGGCACGATGTGTTAGCTAATCCAAGTTTATCAATTTAAAAGGCTAATTGATCATTAGAAAACCCTTTTGAAATTATGTTAGCAAAGCTGAAAACATTTGTTCTGTTTAAAGAAGCAATAAAACTGGCCTTCTTTAGACTAGTTAAGTATCTGGAGCATCGGCATTTGTGGGTTCATTTACATGCTCAAAATAGCCAGAAACAAATAACTTTCTTCTGAAACTCGTCAGTCTATTCTTGTTCTGAGAAATGAAGGCTATTCCATAGAAACTGAAGATCTCGTACAACGCTGTGTACTACCGCCTTCACAGAACAGCGCAAACTGGCTCTCACCAGAATAGAAAGAGGAGTGGGAGGCCCCGGTGCACAACTGAGCAAGAGGACAAGTACATTAGAGTGTCTAGTTTGACAAACAGATGCCTCACAAGTCCTCAACTGGCAGCTTCATTAAATAGTACCAGCAAAACACCAGTCTCAACGTCAACAGTGAAGAGGAGACTCCAGGATGCTGGCCTTCTAGGCAGAGTTCCTCTGTCTTGTCTCAACGTCAACAGTGAAGAGGCGACTCTGGGATGCTGGCCTTCTAGGCAGAGTTCCTCTGTCTAGTCTCAACGTCAACAGTGAAGAGGCGACTCTGGGATGCTGGCCTTCTAGGCAGAGTTCCTCTGTCTAGTCTCAACGTCAACAGTGAAGAGGCGACTCTGGGATGCTGGCCTTCTAGGCAGAGTTCCTCTGTCTAGTCTCAACGTCAACAGTGAAGAGGCGACTCTGGGATGCTGGCCTTCTAGGCAGTTGCAAAGAAAAAGCCATATCTCTGACCAGTGTCTGTGTTCTTTTGCCCATCTTAATCTTTTCTTTTAATTGGCCAGTCTGAGATATGGCTTTTTCTTTGCAACTCTGCCTGAATGGTAGTGTATGCTGAGGACACATGTTGGCTGCTTTTCCTTCACTCTGCCGTCCAACTCATCCCAAACCATCTCAATTGGGTTTAGGTCGGGTGATTGTGGAGGCCAGGTCATCTGATGCAGCACTCCATGAGAGTGACCGGTCATTGTCCTGTTGGTTACTACATGATTCCATATGTGTTATTTCAAAGTTTTGATGTTGTCACTTTTGTTCTACAATGTGGAAAATATAAACAATTAAGAAAAATCCTTGAATGAGTAGATGTATCCAAACTTTTGACTGGTACTGTATATATTGTTGGATATAAAAGAAAATCAGCTCTACGTGATTTAATTTAAGACATCGGTTCCCAACTATTCCCACCATAATAGAGACACGTGATCATAAAGAAATGTAAGCAAGGTTTGAAAATGATTATCTTTTAGCCAAACATCATATCTGTTTTTGGCTTCTTGCGGTCAATTTGCAGTCTATTAATTATTTGTAATTATGTTCCCCCCGACCATCCAGTCAAGAAATCGGCCCGAGGCTGAATCTAGTTGATGATCCCTGGCCTATAGGATGAATCTAGTTGATGGTCCCTGGCCTATAGGCTGAATCTAGTTGATGGTCCCTGGCCTATAGGCTGAATCTAGTTGATGGTCCCTGGCCTATAGGCTGAATCTAGTTGATGATCCCTGGCCTATAGGATGAATCTAGTTGATGATCCCTGGCCTATAGGCTGAATCTAGTTGATGGTCCCTGGCCTATAGGCTGAATCTAGTTGATGATCCCTGGCCTATAGGCTGAATCTAGTTGATGATCCCTGGCCTATAGGCTGAATCTAGTTGATGGTCCCTGGCCTATAGGCTGAATCTAGTTCATGGTCCCTGGCCTATAGGCTGAATCTAGTTCATGGTCCCTGGCCTATAGGCTGAATCTAGTTGATGGTCCCTGGCCTATAGGCTGAATCTGTTGATGATCCCTGGCCTATAGGCTGAATCTAGTTGATGGTCCCTGGCCTATAGGCTGAATCTAGTTCATGGTCCCTGGCCTATAGGCTGAATCTAGTTGATGATCCCTGGCCTATAGGCTGAATCTAGTTGATGGTCCCTGGCCTATAGGCTGAATCTAGTTCATGGTCCCTGGCCTATAGGCTGAATCTAGTTCATGGTCCCTGGCCTATAGGCTGAATCTAGTTGATGGTCCCTGGCCTATAGGCTGAATCTAGTTGATGATCCCTGGCCTATAGGATGAATCTAGTTGATGATCCCTGGCCTATAGGCTGAATCTAGTTGATGATCCCTGGCCTATAGGCTGAATCTAGTTGATGGTCCCTGGCCTATAGGCTGAATCTAGTTGATGATCCCTGGCCTATAGGCTGAATCTAGTTGATGATCCCTGGCCTATAGGCTGAATCAAGTTGATGATCCCTGGCCTATAGGCTGAATCTAGTTGATGGTCCCTGGCCTATAGGCTGAATCTAGTTGATGGTCCCTGGCCTATAGGCTGAATCTAGTTGATGATCCCTGGCCTATAGGCTGAATCTAGTTGATGGTCCCTGGCCTATAGGCTGAATCTAGTTCATGGTCCCTGGCCTATAGGCTGAATCTAGTTGATGATCCCTGGCCTATAGGCTGAATCTAGTTGATTGTCCCTGGCCTATAGGCTGAATCTAGTTGATGAGCCCTGGCCTATAGGCTGAATCTAGTTGATGATCCCTGGCCTATAGGCTGAATCTAGTTGATGATCCCTGGCCTATAGGCTGAATCTAGTTGATGATCCCTGGCCTATAGGATGAATCTAGTTGATGGTCCCTGGCCTATAGGCTGAATCTAGTTGATGATCCCTGGCCTATAAGCTGAATCTAGTTGATGGTCCCTGGCCTATAGGCTGAATCTAGTTGATGATCCCTGGCCTATAGGCTGAATCTAGTTGATGATCCCTGGCCTATAGGCTGAATCTAGTTGATGATCCCTGGTCTATAGGCTGAACCTAGTTGATGATCCCTGGCCTATAGGCTGAATCTAGTTGATGATCCCTGGCCTATAGGCTGAATCTAGTTGATGGTCCCTGGCCTATAGGCCTAATTTGCTTTCTGGCTGATACATTAAATGTTGTTTTTATTTTAAGGAGGGGGGGGGGGGGGGGGACACCCACCTTGCGGGGGTCCTGAGAAACTGTGTTACACAAGTGCTGATCGTGTGTGTGTGTGTGTCTGTGTGTGCCTGAGTGAGTTCACATGTATCACTCAATGACTGTCTGTTCTTCTGCTTACCACTACAGTGTGGAACATGGTGGAGAGAACACAATGAAGCCTGGGCTTAGAAAATGTAAGTGTTGACTGCTGTGAAGAATATGACAAAGAATAAGTCTTAATTCAAGTTAAGTCAAAGTCAAAGACCACCATCATTACTTACTTGGTCATATTAAATATAATATGTAGTTCTACAGAAGCAGAAATCAGGGACACCAACGTTTAGAAAGAGTTGCTTTGACAATGTGTGTCTGTGTATGTGTTTGGCGTGCTCGTGTTACATTAGAAATGTGTGTGTAATTAATCAGAATAAGTGTGTTTTATATTACCGTACAGTATAACATATGATCATTCAACAAGCCTCAAGTTACCTTAACTTCTCCTTTTGACACCTAGAAACATCTACATTAAATGAATTTGTGAAAAGTGAGTTAACATTCTAATGTGAATGATGATGATTTCTAATATTATGTCTGGTTTCATCCATCAGATGCCTGTGATCTCACACTGGACCCAAACACAGTAAACAGACACCTCTCTCTGTCTGAGGAGAACAGAAAGGTGACATGTAGGAGAGAGGAGCAGCCGTATCCTGATCACCCAGAGAGATTTCAGGACAGGGAACAGGTGCTGTGTAGAGAGGGTCTGACTGGGCGCTGTTACTGGGAGGTAGAGTGGAGTGGGAAAGGGGCTGATATAGGAGTGACATATAAAGGAATCAGCAGGAGAGGAAGGGGTTATGACTGTGTGATTGGATACAATGACAAGTCCTGGAGTCTGGACTGCTATGACAACAGTTACACTGCCTGGCATAATAATAATCCCACTACCATAGACGTCCCCTCCTCCAGCTCCCACAGAGTAGGAGTGTATCTGGACTGGCCAGCCGGCACTCTGTCCTTCTACAGAGTCTCCTCTGACACACTGACCCACCTGTACACATTCTACACCACTTTCACTGAGCCCCTCTATCCAGGGTTTTATGTTTGGGATGACTCCTCAGTGTCCCTGTGTCAAACACAACATGATGTTTCACTCTAATCCTGGTCATGTTCAGTAAGACACACTGGAGCAACAATGTAGAATATCTCTCTAGTGTATAAACATATGTTACAGACTTTCGTTTATTTTTTCTATAATATTTGAGGTTGGACATTAGCATGTTGGGCGCACCAATTGGTGTCACCTCGTTAGTCAGTATGTGTTACACCTGTGCTGGCTTGTCATCTCGTTAGTCGGGTGATGTTTCACCTGTGTGGCTGGCCCAGTGCTCCAGTTGGCTTGGAAGATTTGGAGGGTCAACGTTTTTAGTTGGCGCTCCCCATTTTGATTTCTAGAAAACAATCCTTTATCTGATCTTGCCTGTTTTAGATTTGCTTCACTTTTTGGTTTGCTTCCTGTCTTTGGGATTTTCTTTTGTTTACCTCTTCTTGGTGAATTTAGTGGGTCTCATGGTGGGTGTCTTTTAGGTTCCAGTTGTTGTTGCTAGTCATCTTTCAGTGGACACCCCCATGGCTGTTTTTCAGAACCCCTCCTAAAACCCCATCTGTTTCCTTTTGGGTGCTGTCAGTGACTCTTTGTTATTTCCCTCTTCTGTTTAAGCGACAATTTTTGGTGTCTTGCTGGGTAACATGACAATGATTATAAATATTCATCAATAAACACCATTGAGTTGACAGACATTGTCAACTAGAGTCTTTCATTAATATAATGAATCACAACACTGTGTTGTAAAAACTGTTTTCATTTACAAATCATTGATCTTGTTATTATTGGGCTTCTTGGTGTTTGTAAATATTGTTGTCTGTAGAATGTTTTTGTTGTTTGTGATCAAGTTTTTATATTTTTGTGATTGACAAGACAAACAAAAACAAATAACCTGCATTACGCAAATACACATGTATCCCCCCTTCCCGTTCTCACATGTATCCCCCCTTCCCGTTCTCACATGTATCCCCCCTTCCCGTTCTCACATGTATCCCCCCTTCCCGTTCTCACATGTATCCCCCCTTCCCGTTCTCACATGTATCCCCCCTTCCCGTTCTCACATGTATCCCCCCTTCCCGTTCTCACATGTATCCCCCCTTCCCGTTCTCACATGTATCCCCCCTTCCCGTTCTCACATGTATCCCCCCTTCCCGTTCTCACATGTATCCCCCCTTCCCGTTCTCACATGTATCCCCCCTTCCCGTTCTCACATGTATCCCCCCTTCCCGTTCTCACATGTATCCCCCCTTCCCGTTCTCACATGTATCCCCCCTTCCCGTTCTCACATGTATCCCCCCTTCCCGTTCTCACATGTATCCCCCCTTCCCGTTCTCACATGTATCCCCCCTTCCCGTTCTCACATGTATCCCCCCTTCCCGTTCTCACATGTATCCCCCCTTCCCGTTCTCACATGTATCCCCCCTTCCCGTTCTCACATGTATCCCCCCTTCCCGTTCTCACATGTATCCCCCCTTCCCGTTCTCACATGTATCCCCCCTTCCCGTTCTCACATGTATCCCCCCTTCCCGTTCTCACATGTATCCCCCCTTCCCGTTCTCACATGTATCCCCCCTTCCCGTTCTCACATGTATCCCCCCTTCCCGTTCTCACATGTATCCCCCCTTCCCGTTCTCACATGTATCCCCCCTTCCCGTTCTCACATGTATCCCCCCTTCCCGTTCTCACATGTATCCCCCCTTCCCGTTCTCACATGTATCCCCCCTTCCCGTTCTCACATGTATCCCCCCTTCCCGTTCTCACATGTATCCCCCCTTCCCGTTCTCACATGTATCCCCCCTTCCCGTTCTCACATGTATCCCCCCTTCCCGTTCTCACATGTATCCCCCCTTCCCGTTCTCACATGTATCCCCCCTTCCCGTTCTCACATGTATCCCCCCTTCCCGTTCTCACATGTATCCCCCCTTCCCGTTCTCACATGTATCCCCCCTTCCCGTTCTCACATGTATCCCCCCTTCCCGTTCTCACATGTATCCCCCCTTCCCGTTCTCACATGTATCCCCCCTTCCCGTTCTCACATGTATCCCCCCTTCCCGTTCTCACATGTATCCCCCCTTCCCGTTCTCACATGTATCCCCCCTTCCCGTTCTCACATGTATCCCCCCTTCCCGTTCTCACATGTATCCCCCCTTCCCGTTCTCACATGTATCCCCCCTTCCCGTTCTCACATGTATCCCCCCTTCCCGTTCTCACATGTATCCCCCCTTCCCGTTCTCACATGTATCCCCCCTTCCCGTTCTCACATGTATCCCCCCTTCCCGTTCTCACATGTATCCCCCCTTCCCGTTCTCACATGTATCCCCCCTTCCCGTTCTCACATGTATCCCCCCTTCCCGTTCTCACATGTATCCCCCCTTCCCGTTCTCACATGTATCCCCCCTTCCCGTTCTCACATGTATCCCCCCTTCCCGTTCTCACATGTATCCCCCCTTCCCGTTCTCACATGTATCCCCCCTTCCCGTTCTCACATGTATCCCCCCTTCCCGTTCTCACATGTATCCCCCCTTCCCGTTCTCACATGTATCCCCCCTTCCCGTTCTCACATGTATCCCCCCTTCCCGTTCTCACATGTATCCCCCCTTCCCGTTCTCACATGTATCCCCCCTTCCCGTTCTCACATGTATCCCCCCTTCCCGTTCTCACATGTATCCCCCCTTCCCGTTCTCACATGTATCCCCCCTTCCCGTTCTCACATGTATCCCCCCTTCCCGTTCTCACATGTATCCCCCCTTCCCGTTCTCACATGTATCCCCCCTTCCCGTTCTCACATGTATCCCCCCTTCCCGTTCTCACATGTATCCCCCCTTCCCGTTCTCACATGTATCCCCCCTTCCCGTTCTCACATGTATCCCCCCTTCCCGTTCTCACATGTATCCCCCCTTCCCGTTCTCACATGTATCCCCCCTTCCCGTTCTCACATGTATCCCCCCTTCCCGTTCTCACATGTATCCCCCCTTCCCGTTCTCACATGTATCCCCCCTTCCCGTTCTCACATGTATCCCCCCTTCCCGTTCTCACATGTATCCCCCCTTCCCGTTCTCACATGTATCCCCCCTTCCCGTTCTCACATGTATCCCCCCTTCCCGTTCTCACATGTATCCCCCCTTCCCGTTCTCACATGTATCCCCCCTTCCCGTTCTCACATGTATCCCCCCTTCCCGTTCTCACATGTATCCCCCCTTCCCGTTCTCACATGTATCCCCCCTTCCCGTTCTCACATGTATCCCCCCTTCCCGTTCTCACATGTATCCCCCCTTCCCGTTCTCACATGTATCCCCCCTTCCCGTTCTCACATGTATCCCCCCTTCCCGTTCTCACATGTATCCCCCCTTCCCGTTCTCACATGTATCCCCCCTTCCCGTTCTCACATGTATCCCCCCTTCCCGTTCTCACATGTATCCCCCCTTCCCGTTCTCACATGTATCCCCCCTTCCCGTTCTCACATGTATCCCCCCTTCCCGTTCTCACATGTATCCCCCCTTCCCGTTCTCCATCCCACCCACAGGACCTTCTCCCCCCTTCCCGTTCTCCATCCCACCCACAGGACCTTCTCCCCCCTTCCCGTTCTCCATCCCACCCACAGGACCTTCTCCCCCCTTCCCGTTCTCCATCCCACCCACAGGACCTTCTCCCCCCTTCCCGTTCTCCATCCCACCCACAGGACCTTCTCCCCCCTTCCCGTTCTCCATCCCACCCACAGGACCTTCTCCCCCCTTCCCGTTCTCCATCCCACCCACAGGACCTTCTCCCCCCTTCCCGTTCTCCATCCCACCCACAGGACCTTCTTACTTATGTGCATATCATGTATCCCCCCTTCCCGTTCTCCATCCCACCCACAGGACCTTCTTACTTATGTGCATATATTAAAGTCATGATTTATACTGCCAAGTGTTGTAGTCCATATGTTAATATTCTCTGATTTTGCACCATGCAGTTGAGATTTTGACATTTTAAATCAGTTATATCCATTAATAAATGAATCCATTGATGATGGAAGAGTGTGTGGGGCTTGCCATCTTAGGGTAACCATTCTCTTGGCTGCTCTTAGGCCGGCAAGCCAAATCCTTCTCTATCTGTATGTTAAATTCAGTGAAGAGTCATTAGGCAGTAACACATTGGGCAGACATCAAATAAAAACATTTTGGTCACATACACATGGTCAGCAGATGTTAATGGTCACATACACATGGTTAGCAGATGTTAATGGTCACATACACATGGTTAGCAGATGTTAATGGTCACATACACATGGTTAGCAGATGTTAATGGTCACATACACATGGTCAGCAGATGTTAATGGTCACATACACATGGTTAGCAGATGTTAATGGTCACATACACATGGTTAGCAGATGTTAATGGTCACATACACATGGTTAGCAGATGTTAATGGTCACATACACATGGTTAGCAGATGTTAATGGTCACATACACATGGTTAGCAGATGTTAATGGTCACATACACATGGTTAGCAGATGTTAATGGTCACATACACATGGTTAGCAGATGTTAATGGTCACATGCAGATGTTAATGGTCACATACACATGGTTAGCAGATGTTAATGGTCACATGCAGATGTTAATGGTCACATACACATGGTTAGCAGATGTTAATGGTCACATACACATGGTTAGCAGATGTTAATGGTCACATACACATGGTTAGCAGATGTTAATGGTCACATACACATGGTTAGCAGATGTTAATGGTCACATACACATGGTCAGCAGATGTTAATGGTCACATACACATGGTCAGCAGATGTTAATGGTCACATACACATGGTCAGCAGATGTTAATGGTCACATACACATGGTCAGCAGATGTTAATGGTCACATACACATGGTCAGCAGATGTTAATGGTCACATACACATGGTCAGCAGATGTTAATGGTCACATACACATGGTCAGCAGATGTTAATGGTCACATACACATGGTTAGCAGATGTTAATGGTCACATACACATGGTCAGCAGATGTTAATGGTCACATACACATGGTCAGCAGATGTTAATGGTCACATACACATGGTCAGCAGATGTTAATGGTCACATACACATGGTCAGCAGATGTTAATGGTCACATACACATGGTCAGCAGATGTTAATGGTCACATACACATGGTCAGCAGATGTTAATGGTCACATACACATGGTCAGCAGATGTTAATGGTCACATACACATGGTCAGCAGATGTTAATGGTCACATACACATGGTCAGCAGATGTTAATGGTCACATACACATGGTCAGCAGATGGTTAATGGTCACATACACATGGTCAGCAGATGTTAATGGTCACATACACATGGTCAGCAGATGTTAATGGTCACATACACATGGTCAGCAGATGGTTAATGGTCACATACACATGGTCAGCAGATGGTTAATGGTCACATACACATGGTCAGCAGATGTTAATGGTCACATACACATGGTCAGCAGATGTTAATGGTCACATACACATGGTTAGCAGATGTTTAATGTGAGTGTAGCGAAATGCTTATGCTTCTAGATCTGACAATGCAGTAATATCTAACAAGTAATCTAACAATTCCCCAACAACTACCTTATACACACAAATCTAAAGGGGTGAATGAGAATATGTACATATAAGTATATGGATGAGCGATGGCCGAGCGGCATAGGCAAGGTGCAGTAGATGGTATAAAATACAGTATATACATGTGATATGAGTAGTGTAAGATATGTAATCAAATCAAATCAAAGTTTATTTGTCACGTGCGCCGAATACAACAGGTGTAGACCTTACAGTGAAATGCTTACTTACAGGCTCTAACCAATAGTGGGTAAAAAATGTTGTCTGTGTGTGTGTGTGTGTAGTTAAGTAAAGAAATAAAACAACAGTAAAAAGAATCCTAGCAGGACAAATTCAGACTTAGTGTAAGGGGCCAGGAGAGAGTTTAGGGCAGGTAAGGTACAGGCCTCTTGAAAAACAAATTATAGTCCCACTAAGCCCAAACCAGAAGGGATGGCGTATCGCTGCAGAATGCTGTGGGAGCCATTTTGGTTAAGTATGCCTTGAATTCTAAATAAATCACAGACAGTGTTACCAGCAAAGCATCCCCCACACCATAACACCTCCTCCATGTTTTACGGTGGGAAATATACATGAGGAGAAAACCTCTGGGCATAAAGACACGGCGGTTGGAACCAAAAATCTCAAATTTGGACTCCAGACCAAAGGACAACTTTCCACCGGTTGAATGTCCATTGCTAGTGTTACTTGGCCCAAGCAAGTCTCTTCTTATTATTGTTGTCCTTTAGTAGTGGTTTCTTTGCAGCAATTCGACCATGAAGGCCTGATTCACACAGTCTCCTCTGAACAGTTGATGTTGAGATGTGTCTGTTACTTGAACTCTGTGAAGCATTTATTTGGGCTGCAATTTCTGAGGCTGGTACCTTTAATGAATTTATCCTCTGCAGCAGATGTAACTCTGGATCTTCCATTCCTGTGGCGTTCCTCATGAGAGCCAGTTTCATCATAGCGCTTGAATGTTTTTGCGAAAGCACTTTAATAAGCTTTCAAAGTTCTTGACATTTTCCGTATTGACTGGCCATCATGTCTTAAAGTAATGATGTACTGTCTTTTTTCTTTGCTTATTTGAGCTGTTCTCGCCATAATATGGACTTGGTCTGTTACCAAATATGGCTTCTTCTGCACACCCCCCTATCTTGTCACAACACAACTGATTGGCTCAAACACATTAAGAAGGAAAGAAATTCCACAAATTAACTATTACAGTAGGAAGGCACACCTGTTAATTGAAATGCCCTCCAGGTGACTACCTCATGAAGGTGGTTGAGAGAATGCCAAGAGTGTGCAAAGCTGTCATCAAGGCAAAGGGTGGCTATTTGAAGAATATCAAATATATGTTGATTTGTTTAACAGTTTTTTTGTTTACTACGTGATTCCATATGTGTTATTTCATGGTTTTGATGTTTTCACTATTATTCTACAATGTAGAAAATAGTACAAAAAAATTAAAAGTTCTAAAACTTTTGACCAGTAGTGTAGCTCACTATTTGAATTATTTATTCTATACAGTCATTTTTGCTCATCTTTATCAAGGGTGTCAATAATGTGGGACCCCATTGTATACTTCAAAGTTAGAGAAATGTTGAACCTGGATCCATCATAATGATTCTACATGTTATAGTATGAACCTGGATCATCATAATGATTCTACATGTTATAGTATGAACCTGGATCATCATAATGATTCTACATGTTATAGTATAAACCTGGATCATCATAATGATTCTACATTTTATAGTATGAACCTGGATCCATCATAATGATTCTACATGTTATAGTATGAACCTGGATCATCATAATGATTCTACATTTTATAGTATGAACCTGGATCCATCATAATGATTCTACATGTTATAGTATGAACCTGGATCATCATAATGATTCTACATGTTATAATATGAACCTGGATCATCATAATGATTCTACATGTTATAGTATGAAACTGGATCATCATAATGATTCTACATGTTATAGTATGAACCTGGATCAACATAATGATTCTACATGTTATAATATGAACCTGGATCCATCATAATGATTCTACATGTTATAGTATGAACCTGGATCCATCATAATGATTCTACATGTTATAATATGAACCTGGATCCATCATAATGATTCTACATGTTATAGTATGAACCTGGATCATCATAATGATTCTACATGTTATAGTATGAACCTGGATCATCATAATGATTCTACATGTTATAATATGAACCTGGATCATCATAATGATTCTACATGTTATAATATGAACCTGGATCATCATAATGATTCTACATGTTATAGTATGAACCTGGATCATCATAATGATTCTACATGTTATAATATGAACCTGGATCCATCATAATGATTCTACATGTTATAGTATGAACCTGGATCATCATAATGATTCTACATGTTATAGTATGAACCTGGATCATCATAATGATTCTACATGTTATAATATGAACCTGGATCATCATAATGATTCTACATGTTATAATATGAACCTGGATCATCATAATGATTCTATATTTATAGTATGAACCTGGATCATCATAATGATTCTACATGTTATAGTATGAACCTGGATCCACCATAATGATTCTACATGTTATAGTATGAACCTGGATCCATCATAATGATTCTACATTTATAGTATGAACCTGGATCATCATAATGATTCTACATGTTATAGTATGAACCTGGATCATCATAATGATTCTACATTTATAGTATGAACCTGGATCATCATAATGATTCTGCATGTTATAGTATGAACCTGGATCCACCATAATGATTCTACATGTTATAGTATGAACCTGGATCATCATAATGATTCTACATGTTATAGTATGAACCTGGATCATCATAATGATTCTACATGTTATAGTATGAACCTGGATCCATCATAATGATTCTACATTTTATAGTTATGCCATGGCCTTTACTGGCCAAAGGTTAACCTACTGTTATGTTTATGATATAATATGGTGTTGTGTCACTAGACTTTGACCAGAAATGATTGCATCCAAAGATCAACTGTACCTAGAACATAGATACAGAGACACTTGTCATCAGGAAGGTGCTCCCTCAGCACAACGGATAATATCTCAATGACTTGACATGTTCTGGTTGTGAATTCAGGCTACAAGGTAAGAATCTTCCCAGGGATTATTGTAAACTGTGTAGGGACATTAAATGTATGATGTTGTCTTAGTATAGAGAATGACAGTAAAACACTCAGATCTAACAGTCCATTTCACCTGGGACAGGTACGTGACAGTTCAATCATACAAAATGGCTCTAACTGGGCGTAGGCAAGTCAAATGTAAAAACATCTCCTATTACAGGATTCGTATTTCGTGGTTATTTTAAAATTCGTAAAAATGTTAATGTATCATAGTTCTAAATCATCTGACAGAATATCAGAACATTTGTTGTTTTCAAAATTACAATGATTTCCTGTTTCTTGTGTAATTTGGTATGAAACCACTGAACATACTTTTCTTAGCATTGTTATTATGAATTAAATGTAGTAATAGTATAATAATAGCATTCCTGTTGAACAAAGCAACACACTGGAATGAGTGAAATGATTAAAAGAGAAAGTGAGATATTATTATCAATAGTTCCACTACATGGAGAAGAGGTGAAACCTACCAGTCATGACTACATGTTCATGTGATGCATTAAATCACCTGACTGTTTGGATGTGTCTGTTAGTAAATGTTTTATTTCTAAGAGATAATTAATAAAAGAGAACAATTGTCATTCAATAATTAGTTGTCACTATGTTAACCACAACCAACATGTTGGATCTCTGTTTAGGGGTCAGTGCTCAGAAATGAATATCTCTGGGGAGAAAGAAGAGGGGGTCCTTGCCTCTAAAATGAGGCTCTCTGGGGAGAGAGAGGAGAGGGTCCCTGCCTCTAAAATGGGTCTCTCTGGGGAATATGACACAAAGGCTAAGAGGTGAGATGACAATGTTGTTTAAAACTTCTTGCAACTATAGGGGGTGCTGTTCCGCATTAGCATATTTGGGTCTCCAAATTAAACTGCCTCGTGCTAAATTCTTGATCGTACAATATGCATATTATTGTTATTATTGGATAGAAAACACCTTCTAGTTTCTATAGAAGTTGGAATTTTGTCTCTGAGTGGTACAGAACAATTTCTACAGCACTTTTCATGACAGGGTTCAGATTTCAGAAATTTTTACCCCTGATCTGGGGTCTGTTTTTAAGGCGACAGTGAATGCTATGAAGAAACCGACACTGCCTACGTCTTCCTCTGGGTGTCTGTACGTCATCACGTTTTGAATGAAATCTATTGCACAATCCCAGCCATTATAAAACCACAAAATGTTTAGGGACCGCCCTTTCTCGTCGTGCGCCTGAAGCGTGAAGGCCATCGGACTTGCCTCGTTCCAAATCGTTGTCTAACCAGCAATATTTCTCCGGTCATGTTTTCAGTCGTTATAGTTGTTAAAAACATCATAATGTAGTTAATTTGAACCGTTTTATAGCAATTTATATCCGTTTAGTGCGATTTTGAGGAATTTCTTTGTTGTGCACTCTGAAAGTTTGGACACGTTTTGGGGTCCCGTTCGATCGTTAGTGGATATTTCGAAGGACAGAGGACATCTATCGACCAAAAGACGTTTATAACATAGAAAGGATACATTGCCCAAGAATCTGATGGAAGAACAGCTCAAAGTAAGCAATATTTAATATGATAAATCGTGTTTCTGTCGAAATATTTTAAACGCATATTTCGCCATTTTGTTTGGTATAGCTTCACTTGGCGAACCCTGTATTGAAAAGTAAGGATAATTTTAAAAATGTAAATCAGCGGTTGCATTAAGAACTAATTTGTCTTTCGATTGCTGTCAACCCTGTATTTTTTAGTCAAGTATATGATTAGCTTTCAATTAAACTAGATCACTCTGATAGATGACGTCAGACATATTGAGGCTTGATTTCCTAGTATTTTTATTGTGTAACCACGGTTTTGTATGGCTAAATATGCACCTTTTCGAACAAACTGTATATGTATATTGTAAAATGATGTTACAGGAGTGTCATCGGAAGAATTCTGAGAAGGTTAGTGAAAAAATTAATATATTTTGGCGGTGATTACGTTATAGCGCTCTTTGGCTGGAATCGATGCTCTGGTAACGTTTGCACATGTGGTATGCTAACTTATCGATTTATTGTGTTTTCGCTGAAAAACGCTTAGAAAATCTGAAATATGGTCTGAAATCACAAGAACTGGGTCTTTCCATTGCTATGCTTTGTCTATTTTTATGAAATGTTTTATGATGAGTAAATTGGTCATACACGTTGCTCTATCTAGTAATTCTAGTCGATTTGTGATGGTGGGTGCAATTGTAAACTGTGATTTCTACCTGAAATATGCACTTTTTTCTAACAAAAACTATCCTATACCATGAATATGTTATCAGACTGTCATCTGAAGAGGTTTTTTCTTGGTTAGTGGATATCAATATCTTAGTTGAGCCGAATTGGTGATAGCACCTGAAGGAGTAAGAAACTGATGGAGTTAGAATAGTGGTGTATTTTGCTAACGTGTTTAGCTAATAGATTTACATATTTTGTCTTCCCTGTAAAACATTTTAAAAATCTGAAATGGTGGCTTTATTCACAAGATCTGTATCTTTCATCTGGTGTCTTGGACTTGTGATTTAATGATATTTAGATGCTACTATCTACTTGTGAAGCTATGCTAGCTATGCTAATCAGTGTGTGGGGGGATGGGGGGTGATCCCGGACCCGGGGTAGAGGCTCGTTAGAGGTTAATAACTTATAAAGAGTTTATTTCTAAAACGTTATATTTCACATTTGTCATTTTTCATCAGAAATTATTTCTTATGAGAACCTTCATGTGTCTGTAAAATACTGTTGTTCTAAGAATTTAATTAATAGATTTGTGTAGGAATATTTGTTTTGCAAAATGCTATATAGCTGGAATGAAATGTTTGTATCCTGTATATTTGACTGTGATATGTGGTTGTCTCACCAGTACACACACACACACACACACACACACACACACACACACACACACACACACACACACACACACACACACACACACACACACACACACACACACACACACACACACACACACACACACACACACACACACACACACACACACACACACATCTTTGCCAACATACACACACATATCTATATAATTTTTGCATGACACAATCATTTTGCCTACTCATATTTATTGCCTAATATAATTGATATTCATTATATGCAAACACACTGGTGGCCAGGGAGGCATCTCTTTGTTTGAACGATGGCCCACGTCAACTCTGGCTGACAATACAATACAATATATTACAATGAAATACAGTACAACTTTGTCCATTAGTTACAGCAAACAACAGCAACGTGTGTTCTGCTCCGTTCTCAACCCCTCAAACAGCAGACCTCACACATACAGTTGAGACGACCTCAGGTTCAACCTCAGTGCAGCTCCCCTGGATGGAGAGCATGTTGTGGGGTTAACTAGGGTATTAAATCCCCAATACTTATTATACATAATTATTATACATAAATCATTGTCAAAGGCACAAGACATACTGTTGCATGTAGGTCTATATAATTTATGGATTGATCATATAGAAATAATAAAACATTATTTTTAACTACTCCAAAGCAATTACATGTGGTGCAGGAACCACTGACTCGCTGCATTATTCTATAGTATTATCAAGACACCTGCTCTTAACTCTTAACTACTTAGGACAGCTCACGAGGTGTCCTAAATATCTACCAACTAGGTGGGACTAGAGGCTTCATGCATATCTTTAATTTATACCCATAAGTGTAAATTGTATTTATTCTCAGCACCTATACAGCCAATTTTCTACTCTGAGACGCTTAGTGGACATGGGCCAATATCTCAAAATAATTTAGGTTTAGATAATAAAAATAATAAATATATATATATATATTACTAATGTAACTCAGTGTGGCACTGCTCATGTCCTCGTTCTGGAACTGTCCGCGTCCCCATACAGAACTGTCCTCATACAGAACTGTCCGCGTCCCCATACAGAACTGTCCGCGTCCCCATACAGAACTGTCCGCGTCCCCATACAGAACTGTCCGCGTCCCCATACAGAACTGTCCGCGTCCCCATACAGAACTGTCCTCATACAGAACTGTCCGCATCCCCATACAGAACTGTCCGCGTCCCCATACAGAACTGTCCGCGTCCCCATACAGAACTGTCCGCGTCCCCATACAGAACTGTCCGCGTCCCCATACAGAACTGTCCGCGTCCCCATACAGAACTGTCCGCGTCCCCATACAGAACTGTCCGCGTCCCCATACAGAACTGTCCGCGTCCCCACACAGAACTGTCCGCGTCCCCACACAGAACTGTCCGCGTCCCCACACAGAACTGTCCGCGTCCCCATACAGAACTGTCCGCGTCCCCATACAGAACTGTCCGCGTCCCCACACAGAACTGTCCGCGTCCCCACACAGAACTGTCCGCGTCCCCACACAGAACTGTCCGCGTCCCCACACAGAACTGTCCGCGTCCCCACACAGAACTGTCCGCGTCCCCACACAGAACTGTCCGCGTCCCCATACAGAACTGTCCGCGTCCCCATACAGAACTGTCCGCGTCCCCATACAGAACTGTCCGCGTCCCCATACAGAACTGTCCGCGTCCCCACACAGAACTGTCCGCGTCCCCACACAGAACTGTCCGCATCCCCACACAGAACTGTCCGCATCCCCACACAGAACTGTCCGCATCCCCACACAGAACTGTCCGCATCCCCACACAGAACTGTCCGCATCCCCACACAGAACTGTCCGCATCCACGCACAGAACTGTCCGCATCCAGGCACAGAACTGTCCGCATCCAGGCACAGAACTGTCCGCATCCCCACACAGAACTGTCCGCATCCCCATACAGAACTGTCCGCATCCCCATACAGAACTGTCCGCATCCACGCACAGAACTGTCCGCATCCACGCACAGAACTGTCCGCATCCACGCACAGAACTGTCCGCATCCCCACACAGAACTGTCCGCATCCCCACACAGAACTGTCCGCGTCCCCATACAGAACTGTCCGCGTCCCCATACAGAACTGTCCGCGTCCCCATACAGAACTGTCCGCGTCCCCATACAGAACTGTCCGCGTCCACATACAGAACTGTCCGCATCCCCATACAGAACTGTCCGCATCCCCACACAGAACTGTCCGCATCCCCATACAGAACTGTCCGCATCCCCATACGGTGTGGCGCCAAGGATATTGTCCAGTTACACACAGAGTGGGCTGAGGTGAACTTGGGGAATAATGGAGTTCGTTACAGTGTTGAGACACCAAAGTTTATTGTTCAATTTGCTTTTTGCTTAATGGTCAGGGACAGTATGAGTGTAGCCAGATCCTTTTCACTCGCTATCCTTGTTTAATTTTGTGGTTCACCGGATTTGTCATCATCCTCGAGACGAGTGACAGACGAACGACCTGCTAGCTAGCCAAGTTAGTCGGTACAGCTAGGTAAGCTATTGTTGACTAACCCCATTCCGTACAAATTTGTGTAACCGCAAATTCAAACGAGGCTGCAATGGAAACTAATGGGACTGTAGCGACTGTGTAGGCATCAAAATATGGGGTGTGGGGCCTCCCGGGTGGCGCAGTGGTCTAGGGCACTGCATCGCAGTGCTAGCTGCGCCACCAGAGTCTCTGGGTTCGCGCCCAGGCTCTGTCGCAGCCGGCCGCGACCGGGAGGTCCGTGGGGCGACGCACAATTGGGCTAGCGTCGTCCGGGTTAGGGAGGGTTTGGCCGGTAGGGATATCCTTGTCTCATCGCGCTCCAGCGACTCCTGTGGCGGGCCGGGCGCAGTGTTCGCTAACCAAGGGGGCCAGGTGCATGGTGTTTCCTCCGACACATTGGTGCGGCTGGCTTCCGGGTTGGAGGCGCGCTGTGTTAAGAAGCAGTGCGGCTTGGTTGGGTTGTGCTTCGGAGGACGCGTGGCTTTCGACCTTCGTCTCTCCCGAGCCCGTACGGGAGTTGTAGCGATGAGACAAGATTGTAATTACTAGCGATTGGATACCACGAAAATTGGGGAGAAAAGGGGATAAAATTTAATTAAAAAAATAATAATAATACAAATATAAAAATATAAAAAATACATCTGGGGTGTGAACTACGTTTCTATTCAAGCGTTGCTTGACATGGTAATGGTCCGATAGTATTGGAGAAAAGTTGAAAAAACTGACCCCCTGACACTGTACGTTAAATTGTGACATGTCATGACGTAACGTATAGCACGCATGATGCAACTCATTCTGCGTCATACAGCCTCTTTCCACCAGGTGTAGCGCTTCTCTCGCAGATTAAAAACAAGAAAGGGACAGGGCCAGGGTAAGGGCCAGGGCCAGGGACAGGGACAGGGACAGGGGGGATACCTAGTCAATTGTACAACTAAATGCATTCATTTTTGCGTCATCACTGACTCTCAAAATCTGCGACAGCCGCTGTTAACTTCTGAAGATAACTTTAGCGCCGCCCTAAAAACCCGATTCAAATTCGACAATAACCTTCAAATAGGTATGTAATGAAACATTATATAAACTCTTTATGGTGTTTTATTTACATTTTTAAGGTGATAAGTTGGACAGATCGGGAGAAAAAAGCCGTCTCCCCACACGGCTTAAATACCCCTTTCACTATCACGCAGTACGTTTCGTTTCCCAACTGTACATTTTTTAAAAGACCTGACGGAGCTCATTGCCTTCTTCAATCATGCAGAGACGGGCAGCATAAATGGCTCGTCATTGATTTTGCTGAAAAGAGGAGAAATTGTGCTTTACAATGGTATTCATATTACAGTTGACCTGGAAGTATTAGGTTTTTTGGGCGCTAAAAAAAGGTCAATTGTACGGACCTGCGCAATGTACAAAAGTGCATTACTCACCACGAACTGCGAGAAGCTTTTTCCTTTAATGAATCCGACGAGAAGAATATCCTTTCTAGGACACACGTTCTGCTAGCGGAACCCCCCCCAACATTCCGCTGAAAAGGCAACGCGGGAAAAGTTTTTTTTGTTGTTGAAATATTTAACTTTCACACATTAACAAGTCCAATACAGCAAATGAAAGATAAACATCTTGTTAATCTACCCATCGTGTACGATTTTTAAAATGTTTTACAGCGAAAACACAACATATATTTATGTTAGATCACCACCAAATCCAAAAAACACACAGCCATTTTTCCCAGCCAAAGATAGTAGTAACAAAAGCAGAAATAGAGATAAAATGAATCACTAACCTTTGATAATCTTCATCAGATGACACTCATAGGACATCATGTTACACAATACATTTATGTTTTGTTCGATAATGTGCATATTTATATCCACAGATCTCGGTTTACATTGGCGCCATGTTCAGAAATGCCTCCAAAATATCTGGAGTAATTACAGAGAGCCACATATAACAGAAATACACATCATAAACTTTGATGAAAGATACATGTTTTACATATAATTAAAGATACACTGGTTCTTAATGCAACCGCTGTGTCAGATTTTTAAAAAACTTTAGTAAAAAGCACACCATGCAATAATCTGAGACGGCGCTCAAATATAAATAACATTTCTCCGCCATGTTGGAGTCAACAGAAATACGAAATTACATCATAAATATTCCCTTACCTTTGATTATCTTCATCAGAATGCAATGCCAGGAATCCTATTTCCACAATAAATAGTTTTTTTTGTTCGATAATGTCCATTACTTTTGTCAAATTAGCAACTTTAGCTAGCATGTGTAGTACGCGTGTCCAAACACTGGCGCAAGTGAAGGCAAACGTCGGACGAAAACTTCAAAAAGTTATATTACAAGTCGAATAAACTGGTCAAACTTAGTAGAGAATCAATCTTCAGGATGTTGTTATCATTTATATCCAATAACGTCCCAACCGGAGCATTTCTTCATGTCTGTATAAGTAATGGCACACATTGCCATTCCATGACTAGCGCGCATGACCAGGAACTGGCAATCTGCCAGACCAGTGACTCAAATAGCTCCCATCCGGCTCCACATCACACTAGAGGCTTCCTTCCACGTTCTACTGACTGTTGACATCTAGTGGAAGGCGTATGAAGTGCAAACAGATCCATAAATTACAGGGAATTGAATAGGCGATGACTTTCACATCGACCATTTTCAGAATTCTCACTTCCTGTTTTGAAGTTTGCCTGCCATATGAGTTCTGTTATACTCACAGACATAATTCAAACAGTTTTAGAAATGTCAGAGTGTTTTCTATCCAATAGTAATAATAATATGCATATATTATCATCTGGGACAGAGTAGGAGGCCGTTCAATTTGGGCACCAATTCATCCAAAAGTGAAAATGCTGCCCCCTATCCCTATAAAGATATGCTGCTCTCCCGGGGACAGGTCCAGATCCCTGTCATTTGCATGAAGAAAAGACGGAGGAAAATAGGACGCAGATCAGACTGGCTTTTGAGAATACTTAGGCGAGCGAGTAAACTCCCACTGCCATCCATTCTACTTGCTAACATGCAATCATTGTAAAATAAAATGGATGACCTACGGTTACGATTATCCTACAAACGGGACATTAAGAACTGTAATATCTCATGTTTCACCGAGTCGTGGCTGAACAACGACAGGGAAAGTATAGAGCCAGCGGGATTTTCAATGTACCGGCAGAACAGAGAAGCAATGTCTGGTAAGACGAGGGGTGGGGGTGTGTGTCTTTTTGTCAATAACAGCTGGTGTGCGATGTCTAATATTAAAGAAGTCTCGAGGTACGGCTCGCCTGAGGTAGAGTACATTATGATAAGCTGTAGACCACACTATCTACCAAGAGAGTTCTCATCTATATTATACATAGTCGTCTATTTACCACCACAGACCGATGCACTAAGACTGCACTCAACCAACTCTATAAGGCCATAAACAAACAAGAAAATGCTAGAAGAGACACTTCTAGTGGCCGGGTACTTTAATGCAGGCAAACTTTCTAGAGTTTTACCAAATTTTTACCAGCATGTCACATGTGCAACCAGAGGAAAAGAAACTCTAGACCACCTTTACTCCACACACAGAGAGGCATACAAAGCTCTCCCCCGCCCTCGATTTGGCAAATCTGACTATAATTCTGTCCTCCTGATTCCTGCTTACAAGCAAAAACTAAAGCAAGAAGTACCAGTGACTCGCTCAATACGGAAGTGGTGAGATGACGGGGATGCTACACTACAGGACTGTTTTGCTAGCACAGACTAGAATATGTTCCGGGATTCATCATCCAATGGCATTGAGGAGTATACCACATCAGTCTTTGGCTTCATCAATAAGTACATTGACGATGTCCTCCCCACAGTGACTGTACATACATATCCCAACCAGAAGCAATGAATTACAGGCAATATCCGCATCGAGCTAAAGGCTAGAGCTGCCGCTTTCAAGGAGCGGCACAATAATCCGGACGCCTATAAGTAATCCCGCTATGCCCTCAGGCGGACCATCAAAAAAGCAAAGTGTCAAAACAGAATTAAGATTAAATCCTACTACACCGGCTCTGACGCTCGTCAGATGTTGCAGGGCTTTAAAACTATTACGGATTACAAAGGGAAACCCAGGTGCGAGCTGCCCAATGACACGAGCCTACCAGATGAGCTAAATGCCTTTGATGCTTGCTTCGAGGCAAGCAACACTGAAGCATGCACGAGAGCACCAGCTGTTCTGGATGACTGTGTGATAAGACCATGTGAGCAAGACCTTTAAACAGGTCAACATTCACAAAGCCGCAGGGCCAGATTGATTACCAGGACGTGTACTCAAAGCATGCGCGGACCAACTGGCAAAAAAGCATTTCTTCTCTTGCTTAACTTATTTACTTTATTTCAGTTGCTTGAAGAGAATATTATGACATTTGTGAAGAACGAGCTGAAGATATTCAAGAGGATTCTTAATCCAGAACTCCCAGAAGGCTTTGAGAGTCAGAAGCAGGATGAGGAAGTGGTGGATGTTAAAGATGAGAAGCAAGAGAGCAGTGCCAGAGAGGGGACTCTGAAGATCACACTGCACGTCCTGAGGAAAATGAACCAGAAGGAGCTTGCTGACACACTGGAGAAAAGTAAGAGCTGTCTGCTTCGTGTTGAATGCTGTTTTATAACAAACGTTTAAAGCTGTAACTAAAGTACAGCTAAAGTAGCTGTGTAACTCAATGATATTGTAGCAGCCTTAACACAACACCTAGTGACCTCATCAAGTAGCAGCAGGGATGTGTTGTGTTGATTAATTTAGACAGAGGAGAGAGGAAGAGGAGAGAGGAAGAGGAGAGAGAGAGACAGAGGAGAACCAGAGGAGAGACAGAGGAGAGAGAGAGAGACAGAGGAGAACCAGAGGAGAGACAGAGGAGAGAGGAAGAGAAATACAGTGATAGAGAGACAACATTAATGACACGATCAGTAATATGAATAATACAATTATAATCAGTCACGCCAGTGTGTAATGCGTTAGGAAAACATTTACACATTTATATAGGCAGTTAAGAGAATAAATTATTACAATGTACAACTTTATAACAGTCCTACAATAATTTAGGCATTAAAACATACATAATATTAATACCCTCTGTGTTATTTCTTCATTCAGATGAGCTTGCTGTGATTTGCCAACGTGAACTCAAATCTAATCTAAAGAAGAAGTTTCAATGTGTATTTGAGGGGATCGCTAAACAAGGAAACCCAACACTTCTCAATAAGATCTACACAGAGCTCTACATCACAGAGGGTGGAAAAGGAGAGGTCAATAATGAACATGAGCTGAGACAGATTGAGACAACAACCAGGAAACAAGCAAGACCAGAGACTGCAATCAAATGTAACGACATCTTCAAACCCTTAACTGGACAAGACAAACTTATCAGAACTGTGCTGACAAAGGGAGTCGCTGGCATTGGAAAAACAGTCTCTGTGCAGAAGTTCATTCTGGACTGGGCAGAAGGAAAAGCAAATCAGGTTGTCCAATTTGTATTTTCATTCCCTTTTCGGGAGCTGAATTTGATGAAAGAGAAAAAACACACTTTGATTGAACTTCTCAATCTCTTCTCAATGGAAACCAAAGAATCAAGAATCTCCAACTACGACAAGTACAAAATTCTGTTCATCTTTGATGGTCTGGATGAGTGCCGACTGCCCCTAGACTTCCAGAAGAACAAGATCTGTTGTGACGTCACAAAGTCAACCACAGTGGATGTTCTGCTGACAAATATCATCAAAGGAAATCTGCTTCCCTCTGCTCTCCTCTGGATAACTACCCGACCTGCAGCAGCCAATCAGATCCCTTCAGGGTATGTTGACCAGGTGACAGAGGTACGAGGGTTCAATGACCCACAGAAGGCGGAGTACTTCAGGAAGAGATTCAGTGATGAGGACCTGGCGAGCAGAATCATCTCACACATAAAGACATCAAGGAGCCTCCACATCATGTGCCACATTCCAGTCTTCTGTTGGATTTCTGCAATAGTCCTTGAACCCATGCTGAAACATAAGAGAGAAGAGATGCCCAAGACTCTGACTGAGATGTACACACACCTTGTGGTGTTTCATATCAAACAGAAGAATGAAAAGTATCTTGGGAAAGTAGAGACGGGTCCACACTGGAATAAAGAGATCATTCTGTCACTGGGAAAACTGGCTTTTCAACAGCTTGTGAAGGGCAATCTGATTTTCTATGAAGAAGACCTGAAAGAGGCTGGCATTGATATCAATGAAGCCTCATTGTACTCAGGATTGTGCACACAGCTCTTTAAAGAGGAATGTGGGCTGTACCAGGACAACGTGTACTGCTTCGTGCACCTGAGCATTCAGGAGTTTCTGGCTGCTGTATATGTGTTCCTTTCATTCATCAACAACAATGAGAATCTAATGGCCGAACCGCAAGTTACTGAAGTTAATGTCTACAAGAGTGCTGTGGATAAAGCCTTACAAAGTGAGACGGGAAACCTGGACCTTTTCCTACGCTTCCTTCTGGGCCTCTCACTGGAGTCCAATCAGAAGCACTTACGAGGTCTTCTGACAAAGACAAGAAGCAGCTCACAGAGCCATGAAGAAACAGTCAAGTACATCAAGGAGAAGATCAGTGAGAATCCCTCTCCAGAGAGGTGCATCAATCTGTTCCACTGTCTGAATGAACTGAATGACCATTCTCTAGTGGAGGAGATCTAAAGCTACCTGAGATCAGGAAGTGTCTCAGAAGCCAAACTTTCACCTGCACAGTGGTCAGCTCTGGTCTTTGTGTTGCTGACTCCAGAAAAGGAGCTTGATGTGTTTGACCTGAAGAAATACTCCAGATCAGAGGAAGGTCTTCTGAGGCTGCTGCCAGTGGTCAAAGCCTCCAGAGCTGCTCTGTGAGTACATAAAATGACATTTATGGACTAATCATTAGGAAGAAATTTTCAGTTTAGAGAAAAATATATGTATTATTGAAAAACATATTGAATCTGTGCATTGGTGTTCACATTAGTATAACGATATGACCGTACAATTCTAAGAGACAGAAGATGAATCTATATGTTGTTTGAGAGAATAAACCAAATGCATCTGCCATTGTCCTTCTACAATATGGGTGTTAAATTAACAGTGTGTTTGTGAAATCATGATGATCTCTTTGTCAGGCTGTGGAGTCACAGAGGAAGGCTGTGCTTCTCTGGTCTCAGCTCTGAGGTCAAACCCCTCACACCTGAGAGAGCTGGATCTGAGTAACAATGACCTGAAAGATTCAGGAGTGAAGCTGCTCTCTGCTTGACTGGGGAATCCCTACTGTAAACTGGAGACTCTGAGGTCAATATTCCTGTATTTGGTTAACAAGTGATAACTGTTCACCAGATCCACATGTGTTTACCAGGCACACATACTGTATTCCACATCATATGTGTTTGAATAGTGAAGTTTACAGTTTTAAATTTGGTGCTATGCTCCAGCATTTTGGATTTGAGAAAGAATGTTTCATATCAGGCGACAGTACAGAATGTCACCTTGTATTTGAGGTTAATGATGAGAGGTTAGTATGTTTTGTTGTAGTCTCTAACTCTCTCACTCATTATTATTAATGATTAGTTCATGATCTTTCTCAATCTTGGCAGTCACAGCCTTGATGTAGTCATTGCTTTCAAAGAATATGGGACCAAATACTATACTTTTGACTACTTTAATACACATTCATTCATTTATGAATATGAATATACTATATACTAAAATATACTGCCACTATTTTCACCACCAAAGAATAGCAGTGTGATTTTAATATGATTTGACTCTTTGCAGATTGTCAGGCTGTCAAGCCACAGAGAAAGGCTGTGCTTCTCTGGTCTCAGCTCTGAAGTCAAACCCCTCACACCTGAGAGAACTGGACCTGAGCTACAATCACCCAGGAGACTCAGGAGTCAGACTGCTCTCTGCTGGACTGGAGGATCCACACTGCAGACTGGAGAAACTTAAGTATGTAGAGGGTTTATGTCAATGTTCATATCAGACATGTTTGACTTATCAGGCTAGTTTAGATATTTTTACCACCACTTGGACAAAGTTATATGCGGACTCTGTGTGTTTACCCGTGTGTGTGTGTGTGTGTGTGTGTGTCTGTGAGTTGACATGTATCAGTCAATGACTGTCTGTTCTTCTGCTTACCGCTACAGTGTGGAACATGGTGGAGAGTACGCAATGAAACCTGTGCTTAGAAAATATGAGTGTTGACTGCTGTGAAGAATATGACTAAGAAAATGTCTTAATTCAAGTTAAGTTAAAGTCAAAAACCACCATCATTACTTACTTGGTCATATTAAATATAAGCTGTAGTTCTACAGAAGCAGAATCTTAAATAACATATTAAATAAGCATGCCCCATTCAAAAAATGTAGAACCAGGAACAGATATAGCCCTTGGTTCACTCCAGACCTGACTGCCCTTGACCTGCACAAAAACATCCTGTGGCGTACTGCATTAGCATCGAATAGCCCCCGCGATATGCAACTTCTCAGGGAAGTTAGGAACCAATATACACAGGCAGTTAGGAAAGCAAAGGCTAGCTTTTTCAAACATAAATTTGCATCCTGTAGCACAAACACCAAAAAGTTCTGGGACACTGTAAAGTCCATGGAGAATAAGAGCAACTCCTCCCATATGCCCACTGCACTGAGGCTGTCAGGGTTTGGCCAGGATTGTTCCAGTTTTGGTCACTAGATGCCCCCATTGGGCTTTTTTGACCCTTTTGTTTTCCCTTATTTCCAGTTATTATTTGCACCTGTGCCTCATTTCCCTTGTATGTATTTAAACCCTTAGTTTTCCTCAGTTCTTTGCTCTGTGTTTGAATGTTAGCACCCAGCCCCAGCCATGCTGTGAACATTTGTTACTCCTGTTGGATTCTCTTGAGGTACTCTGGTTTTGTTCTCGTTTATTTATTTATTTGTTTATTTATTTTGATTTTTCTTTTGAGTTTTTTTGCCCCTGCTGTACTTACCACTTTTGTGGATTTATCTTTTGTCTTGGAGGATATACCTTTTTCTCTTGGTATTACTTTTGACGTTGTGGATTTATATTTTTGCCTGAAGTACTTTCCTTTTTACTTTATTAAAACACCGTCTCAAGTACTGCTGTGTCTGCCTCATCTTCTGGGTTCTGCCGACTATTAGTGGCTCAGGTTGCTAAGTGACTATTTCTCTCACCGGAGACCCGAGTTCGTAACCGGGTCCTGACAGAGGCTAGGAAACACTGTCACCACCGATAAATCCACGATAATTGAGAATTTCAATTAGCATTTTTCTACGGCTGGCCATGCTTTCCACCTGGCTACCCCTACCCCGGTCAACAGCCCTGCACCCCCCAAAGCAACTTGCCCAAACCTCCCCCATTTCTCGTTCACCCAAATCCAGATAGCTGATGTTCTGAAAGAGTTGCAAAATCTGGACCCCTACAAATCAGCTGGGTTAGACAATCTGGACCCTCTCTTTCTAAAATGATCCGCCACAATTGTTGCAACCCCTATTACTAGCCTGTACAACCTCTCTTTCGTATCATCTGAGATCCCCATAGATTGGAAAGCTGCCGCGGTTATCCCTCTCTTCAAAGGGGGACACTCTGACCCAAACGGTTACAGACCTATATCTATCCTACCCTGCCTTTCTAAGGTCTTCGAAAGCCAAGTTAACAAACAGATCACCGACCATTTCGAATCCCACCGTACCTTCTCCGCTATGCAATCTGGTTTCCGAGCTGGTCATGGGTGCACCTCAGCCACGCTCAAGGTCCTAAACGATATCATAACCGCCATCGATAAAAGACAATACTGTGCAGCCGTATTCATCGACCTGGCCAAGGCTTTCGACTGTCAAAAAACACATTCTTATCGGCAGACTCAACAGTCTTGGTTTCTCAAATGACTGCCTCGCCTGGTTCGCCAACTACTTATCAGACACAGTTCAGTGTGTCAAATCAGAGGGCCTGTTGTCCGGACCTCTGGCAGTCTCTATGGGGGTGCCACAGGGTCCTAGTCTAGTTTGAGGTGGAGGAAGCATGGCATATTTCATGTATTCGTTTTAAATCAACTTACTTAAATTTCCATATGTCAATCCATCATATTGCTTCCCGAAAGAAATCCAGCTTGAAGCTGTTCTCTTGTCTGAGAGCCCTCCTCCAAGGATTTCTATTCCAGCAAGATCTAGAAGGAAAAAGCTTGTATTGGTTTGATAGATTTCTATGTGCAAGATTTTCAACTGTGTAAAACACCGTGTACTGATTGAATTTACATTTGATTGAACCTTGAGTTCAGAACGTCAAACAACTTGTTCATTTTTTACAGGAACTAGGCTGTGCATTCCACCTCCTTAGACAGTTAGCCTAGCTCCATCATAGTCTGCCCTCCTTAGGCAGTTAGCCTTGCTGCATCGTAGTTTGCATTCCTTAGGCAGTTAGCCTAGCTGCATCGTAGTTTGCATTCCTTAGGCAGTTAGCCTAGCTGCATCGTAGTTTGCATTCCTTAGGCAGTTAGCCTAGCTGCATTGTAGTTTGCCCTCCTTAGACAGTTAGCCTAGCTGCATCGTAGTTTGCCCTCCTTACGCAGTTAGCCTAGCTGCATCATAGTCAGCCCTCCTCAGACAGTTAGCCTAGCTGCATCGTAGTTTGCCCTCAGACATTTAGCCTAGCTGCATCGTAGTTTGCCCTCAGACATTTAGCCTAGCTGCATCGTAGTTTGCCCTCCTTAGGCAGTTAGCCTAGCTGCATCATAGTCAGCCCTCCTTAGACAGTTAGCCTAGCTACATCATAGTCAGCCCTCCTTAGACAGTTAGCCTAGCTGCATCATAGTCAGCCCTCGTTAGACATTTTTTACAGGAACTAGGCTGTGCATTCCACCTCGTTAGACAGTTAGCCTAGCTGCATCATAGTCAGCCCTTCTTAGACAGTTAGCCTAGCTGCATCATAGTCAGCCCTCCTTAGACAGTTAGCCTAGCTGCATCATAGTCAGCCCTCCTTAGACAGTTAGCCTAGCTGCATCATAGTCAGCCCTCAGACAGTTAGCCTAGCTGCATCATAGTCAGCCCTCAGACAGTTAGCCTTGCTGCATCATAGTCAGCCCTCAGACAGTTAGCCTTGCTGCATCATAGTCAGCCCTCAGACAGTTAGCCTTGCTGCATCATAGTCAGCCCTCCTTAGACAGTTAGCCTTGCTGCATCATAGTCAGCCCTCCTTAGACAGTTAGCCTTGCTGCATCATAGTCAGCCCTCAGACAGTTAGCCTAGCTGCATCATAGTCAGCCCTCAGACAGTTAGCCTTGCTGTATCATAGTCAGCCCTCAGACAGTTAGCCTAGCTGCATCATAGTCAGCCCTCAGACAGTTAGCCTTGCTGCGTCATAGTCAGCCCTCAGACAGTTAGCCTAGCTGCATCATAGTCAGCCCTCAGACAGTTAGCCTTAATGCATCATAGTCAGCCCTCAGACAGTTAGCCTAGCTGTATCATAGTCAGCCCTCAGACAGTTAGCCTAGCTGCATCAGTCAGCCCTCAGACAGTTAGCCTTGCTGCATCATAGTCAGCCCTCAGACAGTTAGCCTTGCTGCATCATAGTCAGCCCTCCTTAGACAGTTAGCCTTGCTGCATCATAGTCAGCCCTCCTTAGACAGTTAGCCTAGCTGCATCATAGTCAGCCCTCAGACAGTTAGCCTAGCTGCATCATAGTCAGCCCTCAGACAGTTAGCCTTGCTGCATCATAGTCAGCCCTCAGACAGTTAGCCTTGCTGCATCATAGTCAGCCCTCAGACAGTTAGCCTTGCTGCATCATAGTCAGCCCTCCTTAGACAGTTAGCCTTGCTGCATCATAGTCAGCCCTCCTTAGACAGTTAGCCTTGCTGCATCATAGTCAGCCCTCAGACAGTTAGCCTAGCTGCATCATAGTCAGCCCTCAGACAGTTAGCCTTGCTGCATCATAGTCAGTCCTCAGACAGTTAGCCTTGCTGTATCATAGTCAGCCCTCAGACAGTTAGCCTAGCTGCATCATAGTCAGCCCTCAGACAGTTAGCCTTGCTGCGTCATAGTCAGCCCTCAGACAGTTAGCCTAGCTGCATCATAGTCAGCCCTCCTTAGACAGTTAGCCTTGCTGCATCATAGTCAGCCCTCAGACAGTTAGCCTAGCTGCATCATAGTCAGCCCTCAGACAGTTAGCCTTGCTGCATCATAGTCAGCCCTCAGACAGTTAGCCTTGCTGTATCATAGTCAGCCCTCAGACAGTTAGCCTAGCTGCATCATAGTCAGCCCTCAGACAGTTAGCCTTGCTGCATCATAGTCAGCCCTCAGACAGTTAGCCTAGCTGTATCATAGTCAGCCCTCAGACAGTTAGCCTAGCTGCATCAGTCAGCCCTCAGACAGTTAGCCTAGCTGCATCATAGTCAGCCCTCAGACAGTTAGCCTAGCTGCATCATAGTCAGCCCTCAGACAGTTAGCCTAGCTGCATCATAGTCAGCCCTCAGACAGTTAGCCTAGCTGCATCATAGTCAGCCCTCAGACAGTTAGCCTTGCTGCATCATAGTCAGCCCTCAGACAGTTAGCCTAGCTGCATCATAGTCAGCCCTCAGACAGTTAGCCTAGCTGCATCATAGTCAGCCCTCAGACAGTTAGCCTAGCTGCATCATAGTCAGCCCTCAGACAGTTAGCCTAGCTGCATCATAGTCAGCCCTCAGACAGTTAGCCTTGCTGCATCATAGTCAGCCCTCAGACAGTTAGCCTAGCTGCATCATAGTCAGCCCTCAGACAGTTAGCCTTGCTGCATCATAGTCAGCCCTCAGACAGTTAGCCTAGCTGTATCATAGTCAGCCCTCAGACAGTTAGCCTAGCTGTATCATAGTCAGCCCTCAGACAGTTAGCCTAGCTGTATCATAGTCAGCCCTCAGACAGTTAGCCTTGCTCCATCATAGTCTGCATTCCTTGAGGAAGTAAAGCATTCATTAGTACTACTACATCATGTTTTATGATGTTCCATCTTTTCATGACAACATTTATTCATATTTGTATAGTTATGTTGTAGTACAGTTTTTTCAACCAATAACAGGTTAGTGTAGTGTCTTGAATGTATAAAGTGTATGAATTTCTAAATTATTGTGGATATTTATGTTGATGTGCTTCTTAACTTGCAGAGACAGTGTGGCTAAACACCTGTGTTGCCAGATTCACTCACATTGGTGTCATCCTGATTGGGTGCCTTTTGTCCATCTTGTAAAACAACACCAGATGGCCCCAAAGTATTTCATAATCTCTGATCTGGTAAGGTAAAAGGACTGACATTAGTCCATTTTTATTGTTAAAAAATTATATTTTCCATTTAATTGTAATTATAACATATAATCTACCTTCATCCCATGACGCTTGAAGTTGTTCCGTACTGATTTGACCTAGTGAGGAACATCAAAGATGATGGAGGTTCTGTGGTCTTCAACTGTGATGCAGTGGGCCCCGTCAGTGTGGTCTTCAACTGTGATGCAGTGGGCCCCGTCAGTGTGGTCTTCAACTGTGATGCAGTGGGCCCCGTCAGTGTGGTCTTCAACTGTGATGCAGTGGGCCCCGTCAGTGTGGTCTTCAACTGTGATGCAGTGGGCCCCGTCAGTGTGGTCTTCAACTGTGATGCAGTGGGCCCCGTCAGTGTGGTCTTCAACTGTGATGCAGTGGTCCCCGTCAGTGGTCTTCAACTGTGATGCAGTGGGCCCCGTCAGTGTGGTCTTCAACTGTGATGCAGTGGGCCCCGTCAGTGTGGTCTTCAACTGTGATGCAGTGGGCCCCGTCAGTGTGGTCTTCTTCTAGATGGGCACCATTGTTCCTGTATCCAAGAATGCAAAGGTAACTTAACTAAATGACTATCGCCCCGTAGCACTCACTTCTGTCATGAAGTGCTTTGATAGACTAGTCAAGGATCATATCACCACCTTATGGAATATGTCTTCTGAGCAAATCAAATTGTATTTGTCACATGCGCCGAATACAACAGGTGTAGACCTTACAGTGAAATGCTTACTTACAAGCCCTTAACCAACAATGCAGTTTTAAGAAAATACTAAAAAATAAGTAATAGATAAGACTAACAAATAATTAAAGAGCAGCAGTAAATAACAACAGTGGGGCTGTAAACAGGGGGTACCGGTACAGAGTCAATGTCAATGTGCGGGGGCACCGGTGTCGAGGTAATTGAGGTAATATGTACATGTAGGTAGAGTTATTAAAGTGTCTATGCATAGATAATAACAGAGAGTAGCAGCAGTGTTTCAGATGTTCAGATGAGGGCGGTGGGGGGAGAATGCAAATATTCTGGGTAGCCATTTGATTAGCTGTTCAGGAGTCTATTGGCTTGGGGGTAAAAACGATTTAGGAGCCTCTTGGACCTAGACTTGGCGCTCCGGTACCGCTTGCCGTGCGGTAGTAGAGAGAACAGTCTATGACCAGGGTGGAGTCTTCGACAATTTTTAGGGCCTTCCTCTGACACCGCCTGGTATAGAGGTCCTGGATGGCAGGAAGCTTGGCCCCATTCGCACTACCCTCTGTAGTGCCTTGCGGTCGGAGGCCGAGCAGTTGCCATACCAGGCAGTGATGCAACCCATCAGGATGCTCTCTGTAAAACCTTTTGAGGATCTGAGGACCCATGCCAAATATTTTCAGTCTCCTGAGGGGGAATAGGTTTTGTCATGCCCTCTTCACAACTGTCTTGGTGTGCTTGGACCATATTAGTTTGTTGGCGATGTGGACGCCAAGGAACTTGAAGCTCTCAACCTGCTCCACTACAGCCCTGTAGATGTTAATGGGGGTGTGCTCGGTCCTCCTTTGTATATAGTCTACAATCATCTCCTTTGTCTTGATCACGTTGAGGGAGAGGTTGTTGTCCTTGCACCACACGGTCAGGTCTCTGAACTCCTCCATATGGGCTGTCTCATCATTGTCGGAGATCAGGCCCACCACTGTTGTGCCATCAGCAAACTTAATGATGGTGTTGGAGTCGAGCCTTCCCATGAAGTCATGAATGAACAGGCAGTACAGGAGGGGGCTGAGCACGCACCCCTGAGGGGCCCCCGTGTTGAGGATCAGCGTGGCGGATGTGTTGTTACCTACCCTTACCACCTGGGGACGGCAAGTCCAATAAAGTCCAACAAGTCCAATACAGCAAATGAAAGATAAACATCTTGTTAATCTACCCATCGTGTCCGATTTAAAAAATGCTTTACAAAACACAACATATGATTACGTTAGATCACCGCCAAGTCCAAAAAACACACAGCCATTTTCCCAGCCAAAGATAGGAGTCCCAAAAACAGAAATATAGCTAAAATGAATCACTAACCTTTGATGATCTTCATCAGATGACACTCATAGGACATCATGTTACACAATACATGTATGTTTTGTTCGATAATGTGCATATTTATATCCAAAAATCTTAGTTTACATTGGCGCCATGTTCAGAAATGCCTCCAAAATATCCGGAGAAATTGCAGAGCCACAACTAATAACAGAAATACTCATCATACACGTTGATGAAAGATACATGTTTTACATAGAATTAAAGATACACTTGTTCTTAATCCAACCGCTGTGTCAGATTTCAAAAAAACTTTACGGAAAAAGCACACCATGCAATAATCTGAGACGGCGCTCAGATATAAAAAACATTTCTCCGCCATGTTGGAGTCAACAGAAATACGAAATTACATCATAAATATTCCCTTACCTTTGAAGATCTTCATCAGAATGCACTCCCAGGAATCCTATTTCCACAATAAATTGTTGTTTTGTTCGATAAAGTCAATTATTTATGTCCAAGTAGCTACTTTTGCTAGCATGTGTTGTACACGTGTCCAAACGCTCGCGCAGATCCATGCGAAATCGGACGAAAACTTAAAAAAGTTATATTACAGGTCGAAAAAACTGGTCAAACTAAGTAGAGAATCAATCTTCAGGATGTTGTTATCATATATATCCAATAACGTTCCAACCGGATAATTCCTTTGTGTCTCTAGAAGTAATGGACCGCAAGACGATGTCATTTGGAATGCGCATGACCAGGAACTGGCAATCTGCCAGACCACTGACTGAAACAGTTCCCATCTGGCCCCACATCACAGTAGAGGCTTCATTCAACGTTCTACAGACTGTTGACATCTAGTGGAAGGGGTAGGAAGTGAAAACAAATCCATATCTTACTGGGATTTGAATAGGCGATGAGTTGAAAATCAACCACACTCAGAATTTCCACTTCCTGTTTGGAAGTTTGCCTGCCATATGAGTTCTGTTATACTCACAGACATAATTCAAACAGTTTTAGAAACGTCAGAGTGTTTTCTATCCAATAGTAATAATAATATGCATATATTAGCATCTGGGACAGAGTAGGAGGCAGTTCACTCTGGGCACGCTATTCATCCAAAGTGAAAATGCTGCCCCCTATCCCTAAAAAGTTAATCTACGGATATTTCATCCACCCGTGCACGGTTTCGGTGTCTTTCTGGACCGACAGAAGCAGGTATTGAGATCAGGCTCGAAGGACCAAAATGTCACGAGAATTTTCAATCCCAATGATAATAACAATCAATCAATAGCTTTGACCAATCCCCGAGGTTTGTAAAACCATGGGTTTAATAATAATCAGTTAAAGACTCAGCTTATGCAAAAGGTTAGTACAGTTTATTCACGAGAACGTTCTGAAGTCCATTATACAAAGACATCCATTTTATAGCGGCGCACATACATACACACGAACAGTAGGTATCCTACCCACATACTGTATCAATACCCAGCCGACAAATATTAGGGACCGTGAGAAGTACTCCCTGCCCTCTCCCAAATCTCTGTGGCCCCTAGCCAAGGTCGGCACCGAATCTTGCTCAGACAGTCTGTGTTTAAGATACTGTTTTACCCTAATTCTGACTAAAACTACACACATCATTAATTATAATTTTACTGACTAAAACTACACACATCATTTATTATAATTTTACTGACTAAAACTACACACATCATTTATTATAATTTTAATGACAAACTACACAGATCATTAATTATAATTTTATGATTCTAATCAATTTCATACAATTATATGGTTTCAGGGTGGAATATTCTAATCACTCATTTAAACATATAAATTCCATCAACAGAAAGATACAACATTTTTGTAAAACATCACAGCACAGTTGAAAGATATAGGGCACATGGAAACCAAACAAGGGTGGTCTGTCATGATAGCTGGGATGGGCTGAGAGTGGCTGAGGGTTGGGATTAAAGAATTTGTTTGGTAATGTATAGGCTGAGGAGAGCGTGATCACACAGTTGTCCGGAACAGCTGATGCTCTCATGAATGTTTCAGTGTTACTTGCCTCGAAGCGAGCATAGAAGTTATTTAGCTCATCTGGTAGGCTCGTGTCACTGGGCAGCTCTCAGCTGTGCTTCCCTTTGTAGTCCGTAATAGTTTTCAAGCCCTGCCACATAAGACGAGCAACAGAGCGGGTGGGGACGACATCCTCAATGCCCTTATTGATAAAGCCAGTGACTGATGTGTTTGTGTGTCCAGTGTGTGTGTCCTATGTGTGTGTGTGTGTGTCCAGTGTGTGTTACAATGGTTATTATTTACAGGGACAGTGAGGAGTCAACATACTGAACACTAAACCCTGGATAGAGGGGCTCAGTGAATGTGGTGTAGAATGTGTACAGGTGGGTCAGTGTGTCAGAGGAGACTCTGTAGAAGGACAGAGTGCCGGCTGGCCAGTCCAGATACACTCCTACTCTGTGTGAGCCGGAGGAGAGGACGGCTATGGTAGAGGGGTTATTATTGTACCAGACAGTGTATCTGTTATTAGAGCAGAACAGACACCAGGACTTGTCACTGTATTCAAGCCTACAGTCCTTACCCCTTCTCCTGCTGAGTCCTTTATATGTCACACCCATAACAGCCCCTCTCCCACTCCACCCTACTTCCCAGTAACAGCGCCCAGTCAGACCCTCTCTACACAGCACCTGTGGCCAGTCCTCAAATCTCTCTGGGTGATCAGGATATGGCTGCTCTTCTCTCGTAAATGTCACCTTTCTGTTCTCCTCAGACAGAGAGAGGAGTCGGTTTACTGTGTTTAGGTCCAGTGTGAGATCACAGACATCTGATGGATGAAACCAGACACAATATTAGAAATCATCATCATTCACATTAGAATGTTAACTCACCTTTCACTAATTCATTTATTGTAGATGTTTCTATGTATTAAAAGGAGAAGTTAAGGTAACTTGAGACTTGTTGAATTATCATATGTGATACTGTACGGTAATATAAAACACTTATTCTGATTGATTACACTCTCACACCTGCATACATGCATGAACACACACACACATTTCTAATGTAACACGAACACGCCACACACATACACAGACACACATTGTCAAAGCAACACTTTATAAACGTTGGTGTCCCTGATTTCTGATTCTGTAGAACTACAGCTGATATTTAATATGACCAAGTAAGTAATGATGGTGGTCTTTGACTTTGACTTAACCTGAATTAAGACTTATTCTTAGTCATATTCTTCACAGCAGTGAACACTCACATTTTCTAAGCCCAGGTTTCATTGTGTACTCTCCAACATGTTCCACACTGTAGTGGTAAGCAGAAGAACAGACAGTCATTGAGGGATACATGTGAACTCACACACACACCATATAACTATGTCCAAGTGGTGGTAAGAATGTTTGTCTTAACTGGCCTGATAACTCAAACATGTCTGATATGAACATTGACATAAACCCTCTACATACCTGAGTTTCTCCAGTCTGCAGTGTAGATCCTCCAGTCCAGCAGAGAGCAGTCTGACTCCTGAGTCTCCTGGGTGATTGTAGCACAGGTCCAGTTCTCTCAGGTGTGAGGGGTTTGACCTCAGAGCTGAGACCAGAGAAGCACAGCCTTTCTCTGTGACTAGACAGCCTGACAGCCTGCAAAGAGTCAAATCATATTAAAACCACACTGCTTTTCTTTGGTGGTGAAAATAGTGGCAGTATATATTTTGTAACATTTTCAGATTTATCATTGTCCTGAAACCTGACATATCTATTCATAAATAAATATCATAATTAGAAATGATCAATTTATTGCTAGAGGAGAGAAAAATGTATAGTACAAATATTTTAGTAGACTGACCAGACCAGTTTAAAAAACAGTATCTGTCAAAAGACAGACATTGAGGTATCAGATTTACATTGTATTGAGTATACAGTCCACACCATATCCATTTGACAGTGAAGCTAACATTTTAAATGTGGCTCTATACTCCAGCATTTTCGATTTAAGCTCAAATGTTTCATATGATGTGACAGTATATAATGTCACCTTTAATTTGAGGGTATTTTCATACATATCTGTTTCACCCTTTTGAAATGAAAGCACTTTATGTATCTAGTCCCCCCATTTGAAGAAGTCATAAGTATTCGGACCAATTCACTTATAGTGTGTTAAAGTAGTCAAAAGTTTAGTATTTAAACTCGTTGGTTGATTTTGCAGTGTGTTGTGGTTGTGTTTGGGGTTATGTTTTGACCAATAGTAACTGAATGGTGGATGATGACTGGATTAATCTTCTGTCTAAGTGAGTAGATAACATGTTTCTAGACACTACAAAAAGGAATCTGTGTGTGTCCAGTGTGTGTGTGTGTCCAGTGAATGTGTGTGTCCAGTGAATGTGTGTGTGTGTCCAGTGTGTGTGTGTGTGTGTGTGTGTGTGTGTGTGTGTGTGTGTGTGCGTGCATCCAGTGCGTGTTTTTCCAGTGTGTGTGTCCAATGTGTGTGTGTGTCCAATGTGTGTGTGTGTGCATCCAGTGCTTTTTTGTCCAGTGTGTGCCCAGTGTGTGTGTCCAGTGTGTGTGTGTGTTTGTCTAGTTTGTATGTGTGTCCAGTGTGTGTGTGTCTGCAGTGTGTGTCCAGTGTGTGTGGGGGGGTGTCCAGGTCCAGTGCGTGTGTCCAGTGTGTGTGTGTTTCCAGTGTGTGTGTGTGTGTGTCCAGTGTCCACACACACACACACACTGGACACACACACACTGGACACACACACAGTGGACACACACACAGTCGAAAATGCTGGAGCATAGCACCACATTTAAAACTGTAAGCTTCACTGTCTAAACACATATGGTGTGGACTATGTGTGCCTGGTAAACACATGTGGATCTGGTGAACAGTTATCACTTGTTGACCAACTACAGGAATACTGACCTCAGAGTCTCCAGCTTACAGTGGGGATTCCCCAGTCCATCAGAGAGAAGCTTCACTCCTGAATCCTTCAGGTCATTGTTACTCAGATCCAGCTCTCTCAGGTGTGAGGGGTTTGAGCTGAGAACTGAGGCCAACACTTCACAGGACGTGTCTGTGAGTTTACAGCCAGCGAGCCTGTCAATACAGAGTAAAAACAATGGCAGACAGGTTGTATGAAAATGTTACGCTTAGCTTTCCCTGCTCACACTGTTTGCCGTGAACGAATAATGTGTACGCCGTGCATACATGGCTCAATGCTACAACTTTTCTGATCAGTTTGTATTATAGTTTGTTTTCAGCTTATATAAAGTTTATTCAGCCAATTAAAATGCTGTTGTTCCTACATACAGTAAAGTTTGGTCTGAGGGATAGTCACATGAGTACTTACAGAGCCAGTCAGCCAATGAAAATACTGCTATAACTACAATTTATTTTGGTATGCGATATTTACATTAATACTTACAGAGCTTTCCTGCAGTGCCTCACAGCCGGGAGCAGTCTCCTACGACCCTCCTCTGATGTCTTGTATTCCTTTGGGTCAAACACATCCAGAACCTCCTCTGATATCTGCAGCATGTAGGCCAGCGCTGAACACTGAGCAAGTGTGAGGTTTTTGGATCTGTTCTCTGACCTCAAGTACTCTTGGATTTCCTCCTGTACTGAATGGTCTTTCATCTCTATCAGACAGTGGAAGAGATTGATACACCTCTCAGGGGAGACGTTCTTCCTCTGCATCACCTTAAGGGATCGGATCGTTTTCTGGATGCTCTCCGGACTGCTTTCTGTCTGTGTCACCAGACCTCGTAGGAGTTTCTGATTGGACTCCAGTGACATGCCATGAAGGAAGCGGACAAAAAGGTCCAGGTGTCCATTCTTGCTCTCCAAGGCTTTATCCACGGTACTCTTCAACAGCTCATGCAAGGTTAGCTCTTCAGACGCGGCTCTAGACTTTCCCTTGAGGAAGGGCTTCAGTGCATCCATGTTCTTGGTTGTGTAAATATTGTAAATGTAGACAGCTGAGAGAAACTCCTGAATGCTCAGATGAACAAAGCAGTACACTACTCTCTGAAAAAACACAGACTCTTCTGTAAAGATTTGTGTGCACAATCCTGAGTACACTGAGGCTTCTTTGACATCAATGCCACACTCTTTCAGGTCTTCTTCATAGAACATGAGATTACCCTTCTCCAGATTCTCAAACGCCAGCTTACCCAGCTTTAGAAGAATTTCCTTATCTGACTCCATGAGCTCCTCTTGATCCATCTCATCTCTTCCATGATACTTCTGGTTCTTCAGGCTGGTCTGAATGAGCACGAAGTGTATGGACATCTCAGTCAGAGTCGTGGGCATCTCTCTCCTCTTGTCGGTCCTCAACATGTGTTCAAGGACTGTTGCAGAAATCCAACAGAACACTGGAATGTGGCACATGATGTGGAGGCTCCTTGATGTCTTTATGTGTGAGATGATTCTGCTGGCCAGGTCCTCATCACTGAATCTCTTCCTGAAATACTCCTCCTTCTGTGGGTCGTTGAACCCTCGTACCTCTGTCACCTGGTCAACACACCCTGAAGGGATCTGATTGGCTGCTGCAGGTCGAGTAGTTATCCAAAGGAGAGCAGAGGGAAGCAGATTTCCCTTGATGAGATTTGTCAGCAGAACATCAACAGATGATGTCTGTGTGACATCAGACACCTTTTCATTGTGTTGGAAATCCAATGGCAATCTGCTTTCATCCAAACCATCCAAGATGAACATGGCTTTACAGGCAGTGAGTTTCTTTGCATTGCCTATGTCTAGTTCTGTGTGGAAGTCATTTAAAAGTCTGAGAAGACTGTACTGGAGATCTTTGATCAAGTTCAGCTCCCGGAAAGGAAGCACAAATATGATATGCACATCTTTGTTTGCCTTCCCTTCAGCCCAGTCTAGGATGAACTTCTGCACAGAGACAGTTTTTCCGATGCCAGCGATGCCCTTCATCAGCACAGTTCTGATGCTTCTCTCTTGGCCAGGTAAGAGTTTAAAGATGTCATTGCAGTGGATTGCTGTGTCATGTGAGGTTGGTGTCCTGGATGCTGTCTCTAGTTGCCACACCTCATGTTCATTGTTAAACCCTTCACTCTCTCCTTCTGTGATGTAGAGCTCTGTGTAAATCCTGTTGAGGGGGGTTTGATTCCCTGCTTTTTCAATGCCTTCTATCACACATTCATACCTCCTTTTCAGACTGTCTTTGTGGTTTACTATGGCTCTCTGCAGGCTGTCATCCACTAAGAGGGAAGAGTAAAAAGGACGTGTATCAGACACATTCATTGACAGGATGAAACATGGATCTTCCACAACTACAGTAACTTATATTATCTCAAATGATTGTAGTTAACTACATTTAAATCATATTGAGGTATTGACTTAGCACATGTCTGCAAACAGTCTTACTATTTTCAGAGCCTCTTGCATCCTTGGGTTCACTCAGGTGCTGTCGTACAGGAAGTGTTCTGGATCTCTTTCTACTCTGAGGACAGTCATAGTCTCCTGAAGGAGCAGGATTCTCCCAGTATCTGGTGATGCGCTGTCTGCAGAACCTGTGTCCACAGGTGATAGAGACTGGATCCCTCAGCACCTGCTGACACACTGCACACCTGGACTGATCCTCTAACAGAGTAGACCATCCACTACAGAGATAAAGGAGAAAGAGAGATACTGATTCTCTAACAGAGTAGACCATCCACTACAGAGATAAAGGAGAGAGAGATTGTAAATGTTAATACTGATCATCTAATATAGACCATCGAAAGAAGTTTCGAGAGGTTTCAGCAGGATGGCACCGACAGAGATGATCGCCTCGCTTCAAGTCCTTTTTTATGTATTATTTATTACATTGTTACCACAGGAAATCTTAAGTCTTATTACATACAGCCGGGAAGAACTATTGGATATAAGAGTGACATCAACTTACCAACATTATGACTTTCCCGAAGCGGATCCTTTGTTTGGACCACCCAGGACAATGAATGTAATCCCAGAAACCGACCCAAAACAACGTCGTCGCAGAAGAGGCAGACGAACGGCCTTCTGGTTAGGCTCCGTAGAAGTGCACATCGCCCTCCGCTCCCGAGTATACTATTCGCCAATGTCCAGTCTCTTGACAACAAGATAGACAAAACTCGAGACGTATGTAGCAAGGTCTACAGGAAATCACGGACTACAAAAAGAAAACCAGCCACATCACGGACAACAACGTCTTGCTTCCAGACAAACTAAATATTTTCTTTGCCCACTTTGAGTATAATACAGTGCCACCGTCGCGGCCCGCTAACAAGGACTGCGCTCCCCCCTCTCCTTCTCATGGCCGACGTGAGTAAGACATTTAAACGTGTTAACCCTCGCAAGGCTGCAGGCCCAGACGGCATCCTTAGCCGCGTCCTTAGCGGATGCGCAGACCAGCTGGCTGGTGTGTTTACGGACATATTGAATCGCTCCTTATCCCAGCCTGCTTCCCCACATGCTTCAAGATGGCCACCAATGTTCCTGTACCCAAGAAGGCAAAGCTAACTGAACTAAATGACTACCGCCCTGTAGCACTCACTTCTGTCATCATGAAGTGCTTTGAGAGACTAGTCAAGGATCATATCACCTCCACCTTACCGGCCACCCTAGACCCACTTCAGTTTGCATTCTGCCCCAACAGGTCCGCAGACGATGCAATCGCCATCACACTGCACACTGCCCTATCCCATCTGGACCTATGTAGAACGCTGTTCATTGACTACAGCTTGCCTTGTGCAATTTGGTCCTGGACTTTCTGACGGGCCGCCCCCAGGTGGTGAAGGTAGGAAACAACATCTCCACTTCACTGACCCTCAACACTGGGGCCCCACAAGGGTGCATGCTCAGCCCCCTCCTGTACTCCCTGTTCACCCACGACTGCGTGGCCATGCACGCCTCCAACTCAATCATCAAGTTTGCAGACGACACAACTTTAGTGGGCTTGATTACCAACAATGACGAGACAGCCTACAGGGAGGAGGTGAGGGCACCTGGGAGTATTGTGTCAGGAAAACAACCTGTCACTCAACGTCAACAAAACAACGGGGGCAAACTACCCGCCCTCCAGGACACCCACACCACCCGATGTCACAGGAAGGCCAAAAAGATAATCAAGGACAACAACCACCCGAGCCACTGCCTGTTCGCCACGCTACCATCCAGAAAGTGAGGTCAGTACAGGTGCATCAAAGCTGGGACCGACAGACTGAAAAACAGCTTCTATCTCAAGGCCATCAGACTGCTAAACAGCAATCGCTTACTCAGAGAAGCTGCTGCCTACATTGAGCCCAAAATCACTGGCCACTTTAATAAATGGATCACTAGTCACTTTAAACAATGCCACTTTAATAATGTTAACATATCTTACACTACCCATCTCATATGTACAGTTGAAGTCGGAAGTTTACATACACCGTAGCCAAATACATTTAAACTCAGTTTTTCACAATTCCTGACATTCATTTAATCTTTGGAAAAATTCCCTGTCTTAGGTCAGTTAGGATCACCACTTTATTTTAAGAATGTGAAATGTCAGATTAATAGTAGAGAGAAGGATTTATTTCAGCTTTTATTTCTTTCATCACATTCCCAGTGGGTCAAAAGTTTACATAAACTAATTGAGTGTATGGTAGCATTGCCTTTAAATTGTTTAACTTGGGTCAAACGTTCCGGGTAACCTTCCACAAGCTTCCCACAATAAGTTGGGTGAATTTTGACCCATTCCTTCTGACAGAGCTGGTGTAACTGAGTCAGGTGTGTAGGCCTCCTTGCTTGCACATGCTTTTTCAGTTCTGCCCACAAATTTTCTATGGGATTGAGGTCAGGGCTTTGTGATGGTCACTCCAATACCTTGACTTTGTTGTCCTTTAGCCATTTTGCCACAACTTTGAAAGTATGCTTGTCATTGACCATTTGGAAAACCCATTTGCGACCAAGCTTTAACTTCCTGACTGATGTCTTGAGATGTTGCTTCAAATATCCACATAATTTTCCTCCCTCATGATGCCATCTATTTTTAAGTGTACCAGTCCCTCCTGCAGCAAAGCACCCCCACAACATGATCAGTTGGGATGGTGTTCTTCGGCATGCAAACCTCCCCTTTTTTCCTCCAAACATAACGATGGTCATTATGGCCAAACAGTTCTATTTTTGTTTCATCAGACCAGAGGACATTTCTCAAAGTACGATCTTTGTCCCCATGTGCAGTTGCAAACCGTAGTCTGGCTTTTTTATGGCGGTCGGTTTTGGAACAGTGGCTTCTTCCTTGATGAGCAGCCTTTCAGGTTTTGTTTATATAGGACTCGTTTTACTGTGGATATAGATACTTATGTACCTGTTTCCTCCAGCATCTTCACAAGGTCCTTTGCTGTTGTTCTGGGATTGATTTGCACTTTTCGCACCAAAGTACGTTCATCTCTAGGAGACAGAACAAGTCTTCTTCCTGAGCGGTATGATGGCTGCGTGGTCCCATGGTGTTTATACTTGCGTACTATTGTTTGTACAGATGAACGTGGTACCTTCAGGCGTTTGAAAATTGCTCCCAAGGATGAACCAGACTTGTGGAGGTCTACAATTTTTTTCCTGAGGTCTTGGCTGATTTCTTTTGATTTCCCCATGATGTCAAGAAAAGAGGCACTGAGTTTGAAGGTAAGCCTTGAAATACATCCACAGGTACACCTCCAATTGACTCAAATGATGTCAATTAGCCTTTCAGAAGCTTCTAAAGCCATGACATCATTTTCTGGAATTTCCCAAGCTGTTTAAAGGCACAGTCAACTTAGTGTATGTAAACTTCTGACCCACTGGAATTGTGATGCAGTGAATTATAAGTGAAATAATCTGTCTGTAAACAATTGTTAAAAAAATTACTTGTGTTATGCACAAAGTAGATGTCCTAACCGACTTGCCAAAACTATAGTTAGTTAACAAGAAATTTGTGGAGTGGTTGAAAAACGAGTTTTAATGACTCCAACCTAAGTGTATGTAAACTTCCGACTTCAACTGTATATACTGTACCTTATACCATCTATTGCACCTTGACTATGCCGCTCGGCCATCGCTCATCCATATATTTATATGTACATATTCTTATTCAACCCTTTAGATTTGTGTGTATTAGGTAGTTGTTGGGGAATTGTTAGATTACTTGTTAGATATTACTGCAATATCAGAACTAGAAGCACATCTGCTAACTATGTGTATGTGACCAATAACGTTTGATTTGACTACAGAGATAAAGGAGAGAGAGACTTGTAGATGTTAATACTGATCCTCTAACAGAGTAGACCATCCACTACAGAGATAAAGGAGAGAGAGAGATACTGATCCTCTAACAGAGTAGACCATCCACTACAGAGATAAAGGAGAGAGAGATACTGATCCTCTAACAGAGTAGACCATCCACTACAGAGATAAAGGAGAGAGAGAGATACTGATCCTCTAACAGAGTAGACAATCCACTACAGAGATAAAGGAGAGAGAGAGATACTGATCCTCTAACAGAGTAGACCATCCACTACAGAGATAAAGGAGAGAGAGAGATACTGATCCTCTAACAGAGTAGACCATCCACTACAGAGATAAAGGAGAGAGAGAGAGATACTGATCCTCTAACAGAGTAGACCATCCACTACAGAGATAAAGGAGAGAGAGAGATACTGATCCTCTAACAGAGTAGACCATCCACTACAGAGATAAAGGAGAGAGAGAGATACTGATCCTCTAACAGAGTAGACCATCCACTACAGAGATAAAGTAGAGAGAGATACTGATCCTCTAACAGAGTAGACAATCCACTACAGAGATAAAGGAGAGAGAGATACTGATCCTCTAACAGAGTAGACCATCCACTACAGAGATAAAAGAGGGTGCAGTAATTGCTCTAATAAACTGTTACAACAAACTACACATTACAACAACAAAAAAATTATAATATATCTATATATATATGACATCTTGAAGATTCTCCTCTTCACTAATAATATCATACATTCTGACTAGTGACTGATCTTGGGTCAAAGGTAACTGATCCACCACCACTGGAATTGACAGCATCATCCATGGAGAAGTCACTGTTCATAGACAGACAGCTGGGAACAGTATACTCTGTTCATAGACAGACAGCTGGGAACAGTATACTCTGTTCATAGACAGACAGCTGGGAACAGTATACTCTGTTCATAGACAGACAGCTGGGAACAGTATACTCTGTTCATAGACAGACAGCTGGGAACAGTATACTCTGTTCATAGACAGACAGCTGGGAACAGTATACTCTGTTCATAGACAGACAGCTGGGAACAGTATACTCTGTTCATAGACAGACAGCTGGGAACAGTATACTCTGTTCATAGACAGACAGCTGGGAACAGTATACTCTGTTCATAGACAGACAGATGGGAACAGTATACTCTGTTCATAGACAGACAGACAGCTGGGAACAGTATACTCTGTTCATAGACAGACAGCTGGGAACAGTATACTCTGTTCATAGACAGACAGCTGGGAACAGTATACTCTGTTCATAGACAGACAGCTGGGAACAGTATACTCTGCTCTCTGAGTGTGTGATAAAATAATGTATATGTTGAAAGATAATGATAAAATAATTCCACTCTGAAACCTTATAACTGTATGAAATGTATTAGAATCATAAAGTTATAATCTGATGATGTGTGTAGTTTTAGTCAGAATTAGGTTAAACAATGTATCTGTATAGTGGAAAAACACAGACTGTCTGAGCATGGCGTAGCTTAGGATTTGAACTTGTGTGTGTGTGTGCTGAAGAAAAAAAACGAGAACAGTTAAACTGTGTTTGGACCGACCTGGCTAGGCCTCAGAGACTTATGAGAGCATAGGGAGTACTTCTCAAGGTTTCCCTAATCTCGGGGGAATGGAACTGTTGGCTGGGTAGTGATACACAGCGGTGAGAACTATGGAGAAGGATAAAACTCACCTACTGTTTGTGTGGAAGTATGTGCGTAGGATACCTACTGTTTGTGTGGAAGTATGTGCGTAGGATACCTACTGTTTGTGTGGAAGTATGTGCGTAGGATACCTACTGTTTGTGTGGAAGTATGTGCGCAGCTATAAAATGGATGTCTTTGTATAATGGACTTTAGAACGTTCTCTAAATAAACTGTACTATCTTTTTGCATAAGCTGAGTCTTTGACTAATTATTATTAAACCCATGGTCTTACCGATCTCGGGGATTGGTCAGAGCTATTGATTGTCAGTTATTATCATTGGGATTGAAAATTCTCGTGACAGTGTGGTAGTAGCCTCTGGAATGAATAACATGTCCACAGTGTCATTACTAAACTATATGAACTCAGAAGGTTGTAGAAACAGGTCTACAACCTTTAGTGTCATTACTAAACTATATGAACTCAGAAGGTTGTAGAAACAGGTCTACAACCTTTAGTGACATTACTAAACTATATGAAGGTTGTAGAAATCTTCGACAGTATAGAATGTACACACTAAGAAAAGAGGGTTCCTCAAGGATTCTTTGGGAAGGGTAATGGTTCTATGTGGAACCATAATGACTGAAAGAACCCTTCAAGCCAATCAATGGTTCTTTGCCGTTCACAAAAAGTTCTTTGCTCTTTAGTGATAATTAAAATGTAGGGGTGACGGCTCATTGGAATATTTTGGGGTGTGGTTTGTTCAATGCTAGTTTTATGTAACAGTGAGTGAGTATCATTCCAGTTTATCTAATGTGTTGTGTTATATGCAATGAATCTTAATACACACTGTTATGTAGGACTATGGCCAGTGACGGTGTCTTGTGAAAGACTCACATATGGCCTTGTGTCAATTGAGAATGGTAAACTAAGTCAGTGGTTCTCAATTCTCTCCTCAGTGAGTTAGTGATGTTATGTTTCATGCTGGAGCTCCGAGGCATGCGTCCAAATCGCTAAGCAGCTAACTTCGAAGCAGTGTGTCGATGCGTGTATCCCTTTATCAGAAGTACGTCATCAATGACGTCTGAAGATTCATTTGATCACATGCTTTTCAAACCGTGTGTTGCAAAATTTAGAGATCCCACTGATGTCACCATGGTTCCGGTGCTTTCTTCCATTAAGCTGCTTTCAAACACTGACCTCTGGATACCATACTTATACATTTAGTTAGGATTTTGTACAAGTAATTTCACATGACTGGTATCTTCGCAGGTAGAGTAGGGAACATTCCGGGACGTGGGAGTATGAGTTTGAATCTCGAGGAAGAGACACTATTTTGAACATAGTTTTGTGAAACCACACATTCTGCGCTGTTATTTAGTAAGATGTGAACTGATTGTAGGCTATTTAGATAAAATCAATGGAGTAAAAAATACCTCTATCTGATAATCCCACGCTACTATTTATTGCTGCCCAGCAGATGTCACTAATGTGCATTGTGAATTATTAATGAAGCTCTGAGTAATGAACCTATTTGACACAATTGGCTGGAAAGCATCAATGCTTCAGGAAGCTTTGTTTCCCCATTTCAGAAAAATGCATTTAGTGTTACTAGCAGACTGTAAATACCAAAGATGTTGACATAAAATGTTACAAAATGTTTAATATATCGGAAATTTTGTAGGTCGAAACATTGCATTATGTTAAAATATAAAGCACTTTTGGAAAAACTCCTGCATTACCTAACATGGTTACTAACCTATAGAAGTATGAGATACCACACCGGGTCACAGGGATGGATAACTCCTTCCTTCAGTCACTAGATATAGATGGATAACTCCTTCCTTCAGTCACTAGATATAGATGGATAACTCCTTCCTTCAGTCACTAGATATAGATGGATAACTCCTTCCTTCTGTCACTACAGATATAGATGGATAACTCCTTCCTTCTGTCACTACAGATATAGATGGATAACTCCTTCCTTCTGTCACTATAGATATAGATGGATAACTCCTTCCTTCAGTCACTAGATATAGATGGATAACTCCTTCCTTCTGTCACTACAGATATAGATGGATAACTCCTTCCTTCTGTCACTACAGATATAGATGGATAACTCCTTCCTTCTGTCACTATAGATATAGATGGATAACTCCTTCCTTCTGTCACTATAGATATAGATGGATAACTCCTTCCTTCAGTCACTAGATATAGATGGATAACTCCTTCCTTCTGTCACTACAGATATAGATGGATAACTCCTTCTGTCACTATAGATATAGATGGATAACTCCTTCCTTCAGTCACTAGATATAGATGGATAACTCCTTCCTTCAGTCACTACAGATATAGATGGATAACTCCTTCCTTCTGTCACTATAGATATAGATGGATAACTCCTTCCTTCAGTCACTACAGATATAGATGGATAACTCCTTCCTTCAGTCACTATAGATATAGATGGATAACTCCTTCCTTCAGTCACTACAGATATAGATGGATAACTCCTTCCTTCTGTCACTAGATATAGATGGATAACTCCTTCCTTCTGTCACTATAGATATAGATGGATAACTCCTTCCTTCAGTCACTAGATATAGATGGATAACTCCTTCCTGCTGTCACTATAGATATAGATGGATAACTCCTTCCTTCTGTCACTATAGATATAGATGGATAACTCCTTCCTTCAGTCACTACAGATATAGATGGATAACCCCTTCCTTCAGTCACTAGATATAGATGGATAACTCCTTCCTTCAGTCACTACAGATATAGATGGATAACTCCTTCCTTCTGTCACTACAGATATAGATGGATAACTCCTTCCTTCTGTCACTACAGATATAGATGGATAACTCCTTCCTTCAGTCACTATAGATATAGATGGATAACTCCTTCCTTCAGTCACTATAGATATAGATGGATAACTCCTTCCTTGTCACTATAGATATAGATGGATAACTCCTTCCTTGTCACTATAGATAAAGATGGATAACTCCTTCCTTCAGTCACTAGATATAGATGGATAACTCCTTCCTTGTCACTATAGATATAGATGGATAACTCCTTCCTTCAGTCACTAGATATAGATGGATAACTCCTTCCGTGTCACTATAGATATAGATGGATAACTCCTTCCGTGTCACTATAGATATAGATGGATAACTCCTTCCGTGTCACTATAGATATAGATGGATAACTCCTTCCTTCAGTCACTAGATATAGATGGATAACTCCTTCCTTGTCACTATAGATATAGATGGATAACTCCTTCCTTCTGTCACTATAGATATAGATGGATAACTCCTTCCTTCTGTCACTACAGATATAGATGGATAACTCCTTCCTTCTGTCACTATAGATATAGATGGATAACTCCTTCCTTCAGTCACTACAGATATAGATGGATAACTCCTTCCTTCAGTCACTATAGATATAGAAGGATAACTCCTTCCTTCAGTCACTACAGATATAGATGGATAACTCCTTCCTTCTGTCACTAGATATAGATGGATAACTCCTTCCTTCTGTCACTACAGATATAGATGGATAACTCCTTCCTTCAGTCACTAGATATAGATGGATAACTCCTTCCTTCTGTCACTACAGATATAGATGGATAACTCCTTCCTTCAGTCACTACAGATATAGATGGATAACTCCTTCCTTCTGTCACTACAGATATAGATGGATAACTCCTTCCTTCAGTCACTATAGATATAGATGATAACTCCTTCCGTGTCACTATAGATATAGATGGATAACTCCTTCCTTCTGTCACTACAGATATAGATGGATAACTCCTTCCTTCAGTCACTATAGATATAGATGATAACTCCTTCCGTGTCACTATAGATATAGATGGATAACTCCTTCCTTCTGTCACTAGATATAGATGGATAACTCCTTCCTTCTGTCACTATAGATATAGATGGATAACTCCTTCCTTCTGTCACTATAGATATAGATGGATAACTCCTTCCTTCTGTCACTATAGATATAGATGGATAACTCCTTCCTTCTGTCACTATAGATATAGATGGATAACTCCTTCCGTGTCACTATAGATATAGATGGATAACTCCTTCCTTCTGTCACTAGATATAGATGGATAACTCCTTCCTTCTGTCACTACTGATATAGATGGATAACTCCTTCCTTCTGTCACTATAGATATAGATGGATAACTCCTTCCTTCAGTCACTATAGATATAGATGGATAACTCCTTCCTTCAGTCACTACAGATATAGATGGATAACTCCTTCCTTCAGTCACTATAGATATAGATGGATAACTCCTTCCTTCAGTCACTACAGATATAGATGGATAACTCCTTCCTTCTGTCACTAGATATAGATGGATAACTCCTTCCTTCAGTCACTAGATATAGATGGATAACTCCTTCCTTCTGTCACTACAGATATAGATGGATAACTCCTTCCTTCTGTCACTACAGATATAGATGGATAACTCCTTCCTTCAGTCACTATAGAAATAGATGGATAACTCCTTCCTTCAGTCACTACAGATATAGATGGATAACTCCTTCCTTCTGTCACTATAGATATAGATGGATAACTCCTTCCTTCAGTCACTAGATATAGATGGATAACTCCTTCCTTCTGTCACTACAGATATAGATGGATAACTCCTTCCTTCTGTCACTACAGATATAGATGGATAACTCCTTCCTTCTGTCACTATAGATATAGATGGATAACTCCTTCCTTCAGTCACTAGATATAGATGGATAACTCCTTCCTGCTGTCACTATAGATATAGATGGATAACTCCTTCCTTCTGTCACTATAGATATAGATGGATAACTCCTTCCTTCAGTCACTACAGATATAGATGGATAACCCCTTCCTTCAGTCACTAGATATAGATGGATAACTCCTTCCTTCAGTCACTACAGATATAGATGGATAACTCCTTCCTTCTGTCACTACAGATATAGATGGATAACTCCTTCCTTCAGTCACTATAGATATAGATGGATAACTCCTTCCTTCAGTCACTACAGATATAGATGGATAACTCCTTCCTTCTGTCACTAGATATAGATGGATAACTCCTTCCTTCAGTCACTAGATATAGATGGATAACTCCTTCCTTCTGTCACTACAGATATAGATGGATAACTCCTTCCTTCTGTCACTACAGATATAGATGGATAACTCCTTCCTTCTGTCACTATAGATATAGATGGATAACTCCTTCCTTCAGTCACTAGATATAGATGGATAACTCCTTCCTGCTGTCACTATAGATATAGATGGATAACTCCTTCCTTCTGTCACTATAGATATAGATGGATAACTCCTTCCTTCAGTCACTACAGATATAGATGGATAACCCCTTCCTTCAGTCACTAGATATAGATGGATAACTCCTTCCTTCAGTCACTACAGATATAGATGGATAACTCCTTCCTTCAGTCACTATAGATATAGATGGATAACTCCTTCCTTCAGTCACTATAGATATAGATGGATAACTCCTTCCTTGTCACTATAGATATAGATGGATAACTCCTTCCTTGTCACTATAGATATAGATGGATAACTCCTTCCTTCAGTCACTATAGATATAGATGGATAACTCCTTCCTTCAGTCACTATAGATATAGATGGATAACTCCTTCCTTGTCACTATAGATATAGATGGATAACTCCTTCCTTCAGTCACTAGATATAGATGGATAACTCCTTCCGTGTCACTATAGATATAGATGGATAACTCCTTCCGTGTCACTATAGATATAGATGGATAACTCCTTCCGTGTCACTATAGATATAGATGGATAACTCCTTCCTTCAGTCACTAGATATAGATGGATAACTCCTTCCTTGTCACTATAGATATAGATGGATAACTCCTTCCTTCTGTCACTACAGATATAGATGGATAACTCCTTCCTTCTGTCACTACAGATATAGATGGATAACTCCTTCCTTCTGTCACTACAGATATAGATGGATAACTCCTTCCTTCTGTCACTACAGATATAGATGGATAACTCCTTCCTTCAGTCACTACAGATATAGATGGATAACTCCTTCCTTCTGTCACTACAGATATAGATGGATAACTCCTTCCTTCAGTCACTATAGATATAGATGATAACTCCTTCCGTGTCACTATAGATATAGATGGATAACTCCTTCCTTCTGTCACTACAGATATAGATGGATAACTCCTTCCTTCTGTCACTACAGATATAGATGGATAACTCCTTCCTTCAGTCACTATAGATATAGATGATAACTCCTTCCGTGTCACTATAGATATAGATGGATAACTCCTTCCTTCAGTCACTAGATATAGATGGATAACTCCTTCCTTGTCACTATAGATATAGATGGATAACTCCTTCCTTCTGTCACTACAGATATAGATGGATAACTCCTTCCTTGTCACTATAGATATAGATGGATAACTCCTTCCTTCTGTCACTACAGATATAGATGGATAACTCCTTCCTTCTGTCACTACAGATATAGATGGATAACTCCTTCCTTCTGTCACTACAGATATAGATGGATAACTCCTTCCTTCAGTCACTACAGATATAGATGGATAACTCCTTCCTTCTGTCACTACAGATATAGATGGATAACTCCTTCCTTCAGTCACTATAGATATAGATGATAACTCCTTCCGTGTCACTATAGATATAGATGGATAACTCCTTCCTTCTGTCACTACAGATATAGATGGATAACTCCTTCCTTCTGTCACTACAGATATAGATGGATAACTCCTTCCTTCAGTCACTATAGATATAGATGATAACTCCTTCCGTGTCACTATAGATATAGATGGATAACTCCTTCCTTCTGTCACTAGATATAGATGGATAACTCCTTCCTTCTGTCACTATAGATATAGATGGATAACTCCTTCCTTCTGTCACTATAGATATAGATGGATAACTCCTTCCTTCTGTCACTATAGATATAGATGGATAACTCCTTCCGTGTCACTATAGATATAGATGGATAACTCCTTCCTTCTGTCACTAGATATAGATGGATAACTCCTTCCTTCTGTCACTACTGATATAGATGGATAACTCCTTCCTTCTGTCACTATAGATATAGATGGATAACTCCTTCCTTCAGTCACTATAGATATAGATGGATAACTCCTTCCTTCTGTCACTATAGATATAGATGGATAACTCCTTCTTTCTGTCACTATAGATATAGATGGATAACTCCTTCCTTCTGTCACTACAGATATAGATGAATAACTCCTTCCTTGTCACTATAGATATAGATGGATAACTCCTTCCTTCTGTCACTATAGATATAGATGGATAACTCCTTCCTTCAGTCACTACAGATATAGATGGATAACCCCTTCCTTCAGTCACTAGATATAGATGGATACCTCCTTCCTTCAGTCACTACAGATATAGATGGATAACTCCTTCCTTCTGTCACTACAGATATAGATGGATAACTCCTTCCTTCTGTCACTACAGATATAGATGGATAACTCCTTCCTTCAGTCACTATAGATATAGATGGATAACTCCTTCCTTCAGTCACTATAGATATAGATGGATAACTCCTTCCTTCTGTCACTAGATATCGATGGATAACTCCTTCCTTCAGTCACTAGATATAGATGGATAACTCCTTCCTTGTCACTATAGATATAGATGGATAACTCCTTCCTTGTCACTATAGATATAGATGGATAACTCCTTCCTTGTCACTATAGATATAGATGGATAACTCCTTCCTTGTCACTATAGATATAGATGGATAACTCCTTCCTTCAGTCACTAGATATAGATGGATAACTCCTTCCGTGTCACTATAGATATAGATGGATAACTCCTTCCGTGTCACTATAGATATAGATGGATAACTCCTTCCGTGTCACTATAGATATAGATGGATAACTCCTTCCTTGTCACTATAGATATAGATGGATAACTCCTTCCTTCTGTCACTACAGATATAGATGGATAACTCCTTCCTTCTGTCACTACAGATATAGATGGATAACTCCTTCCTTCTGTCACTACAGATATAGATGGATAACTCCTTCCGTGTCACTATAGATATAGATGGATAACTCCTTCCTTCTGTCACTACAGATATAGATGGATAACCCCTTCCTTCTGTCACTACAGATATAGATGGATAACTCCTTCCTTCTGTCACTACAGATATAGATGGATAACTCCTTCCTTCTGTCACTACAGATATAGATGGATAACTCCTTCCTTCAGTCACTACAGATATAGATGGATAACTCCTTCCTTCTGTCACTACAGATATAGATGGATAACTCCTTCCTTCAGTCACTATAGATATAGATGGATAACTCCTTCCGTGTCACTATAGATATAGATGGATAACTCCTTCCTTCTGTCACTATAGATATAGATGGATAACTCCTTCCTTCTGTCACTATAGATATAGATGGATAACTCCTTCCTTCTGTCACTAGATATAGATGGATAACTCCTTCCTTCTGTCACTATAGATATAGATGGATAACTCCTTCCTTCTGTCACTATAGATATAGATGGATAACTCCTTCCTTCTGTCACTACAGATATAGATGGATAACTCCTTCCTTCTGTCACTAGATATAGATGGATAACTCCTTCCTTCTGTCACTATAGATATAGATGGATAACTCCTTCCTTCAGTCACTATAGATATAGATGGATAACTCCTTCCTTCTGTCACTATAGATATAGATGGATAACTCCTTCTTTCTGTCACTATAGATATAGATGGATAACTCCTTCCTTCTGTCACTAGATATAGATGGATAACTCCTTCCTTCTGTCACTATAGATATAGATGGATAACTCCTTCCTTCTGTCACTAGATATAGATGAATAACTCCTTCCTTGTCACTATAGATATAGATGGATAACTCCTTCCTTCAGTCACTAGATATAGATGGATAACTCCTTCTTTCTGTCACAACATATTTGGGTAAAACCGCTTTTAATCTCTTTGCACTTCATTTATGGAACAATCTTCAAAATACTGTACAGTTTGATGCATGGGTGCCTTTTGGTCAATTCAGATTGTTAGTAGAGAACCTCTTCACTGAGGAATGTGGTTGTTTTTTTATCATGGTGTTTCTTTTTCTTTCTTTTTTTTCTTTGTATGTTTCCTATGATCTTGCTCCCCTGCCTAAAATGTTAAAATAAATAACATATATCATGTTTTGATTTAGTTTCACGTCGATTGGTCTCGTTTCCACAGGTGATATCTGTGGAAACGATATCTAAGGGATAATCAACCCGGGGCTTGGCCTTCAATGGAAAATAATGAACGACGTGGAACTGACCACGGAGTTGCATTATTTTCCAGAGAATACATAGAGCCCTGAGTTGGTTGTCCATTTTATTCCATGGCTATAATTTAAAGGAAAGGTTCACCCATTTTGAATGTTATATTGTTTTTGTGCATCTCTCAGGGATTCCCCTATTGATTCCCAGGTCATTTCATGTTTATCTGAGTTATTAGCGTTCAAGCAGGCAGAAATCCGTCCGGTATGATGTAGCAAAGTTGCCCTCACTACACTGGAAGACTTTTAGATGGTGAAAACCTCTATCATTCATGTCAGATTTCAATACTGGCTGATGTTCATAACTCGGGAGGATGTCTTCGAATGAGCCATTGATCACATTTTTGCAATTTTATTACCCTGAGAAATGTGTAATTTAACAGAGGGTCTAGCACATTTCTCCTATTTGTCTGCCTCTTCAGTTAAGGGTGTATTGCATGGTGCCGTTGCCAGAGATATTAGAGAAAACAGATAGGAATCTCATTGGGAAACGAATGGAGGAACGTCGGTTGCTAAACTTATTTAACGATTCCAGGCAGATAGCTATCTTACTACAGTACAATGTCTTTCATTTGTTTCTTTTAGGAGTATGACACTCAAATAAAAAAACATGGGCTGGCACACACCCAGAGAAAATGATTTTATGTAGAGGTGCTGACTAACGGCGAATAAACTGTAAGCTATAAAAATAAAGAGTTGCTCACTCCATATTTAAACTCCCTCCCAGTAATTTATTGGGTAAATCACCAACGTTTCGGCATCACTGTGCCTTCTTCAGGGTGTATGACTCTGCCAACATCGACATGTTAATCCTGAATATGTTAACACCTCTGCAGTTTACACAGATTCCAGATTGAGATGATTGTTTCTTATAACGATGTAAAAACTTCAACATGCACTTCAGAATGAAAAGGAGCACCTCCCAAACCCTCTGCGAGGAACCAGCTACCGAAAATAACCAACCAGGCAGTCGGTCAGCCAACCATTCTAGTAGACAAGCAGCTCATGATTGTTCTGTGGTTACTAGGAAATCAAGAGTCAATCAGGTAAAATATTGTCATGCCATTATAAACAAATCTTGATCAGGTACCTAACATAATAAATCCCCATGAAACTACATTTAAAATTATATCAAAACTATATTTCAATAGATAAAATACATTACATGAAGCATTAGACAAGCTACAGACAACGAACACAATTGCATTTTATCTATGGCAATTTGAATGCAGAGATACCGTGACGAGATCCTGAGACCCATTGTCATGCCATTCATTCGCCGCCATAACCTCATGTTTCAGCATGATAATGCAGGGCCCCATGTCTCTGTACACAATCACTGGAAGCTGAAAATGTCCCAGTTCTTCCATGGCCTGCATACTTACCAGACAAGTCACCCATTGAGCCTGTTTGGGATGCTCTGGATCGACGTGTATGACAGCGTGTTCCAGTTCCCGACAATATCCAGCAACTTCGCACAGCCATTGAAGAGGCGTGGGACAACATTCCACAGGCCACAATCAACAGCCTGATTAAGTCTACGTGAAGGAGATGTGTCACACTGCATGAGGCAAATGGTGGTCACTACAGATACTGACTGGTTCTGATCCACGTCCCTACCTTTTCTTTAATGTATCTGTGACCAACAGATGCATATCTGGATTCCCAGTCATGTGAAATCCATAGATTAGGGCCTAATCTGTTTATTTCAATTGACTGATTTCCATAAATGAACTGTAACTCAGTGAAATCTTTGAAATTGTGGCATGTTGCGTTGTTCTACATAAAAAATAATATAGAAAATGATTCTATTCAACAGTAATATCATCAATGCTGACCAGTAACTTACCTGGGGTCAAAGGTTCCTGTTCCATCACTCAAATTAACAGGATGGTCCATAGAGAAGTCACTCTTCATGGACAGATGACTGGTTACTGGAGAGACTGGTCTCGGAGTCCTTTTGACACCTCTGGAATAGTTATTAAATGTCCACAGAGCAATTATAATCACAAAACAATATGAACAATATCACTTTATAAAGTTCAAAATCATAGAACTTAACCATAAAATGCTTTTATCTGTTGCATCATTAAGACAATTTGTATCTATAACAAGGCCAGAACAGATTAATGTCTACTATTAGCAGACATTTTCAGATATGGCCATATGTTAACTTATTGGGGTCAAACTGAATAGATTTTTAAGTGGCCAGAAGTTTGCAGTGTTGTGTATGTTGAGGACTAATAAATTCTGACCAGTAACTTACCTGGGGTCAAAGGTTCCTGTTCCATCCCTCAAATTAACAGGATGGTCCATAGAGAAGTCACTCTTCATGGACAGATGACTGGTTACTGGAGAGACTGGTCTCTGAGTTTGGTTGGAGATTCTGGAAAACAGAATAAATCACAATGAAACTACATTTAAAAATATATCAAAAATATATTTCAATAGATAAAATACATTACACAAAGCATTAAAATATATGCCCATAAAAAATATATCACCATGAAACATTCAAATACATTACAAATATAATTAAATATATTCAAATATACTACACTGAACATAAATATAAACGCAACATGTAGAGTGTTGGTCCCATGTTTCATGAGCTGAAATAAAAGATCCCAGAAATGTTCTATACGCACAAAAAGCTTATTTCTCCCAGAGTTGTTGCCAGAGAATTGAATGTTCATTTCTCTACCATAAGCTGCCTCCAACATAATTTTTGAAAATTTGGCAGTATGTCTAACCGGCCTCACAACCGCAGACCACGTGTACGACGTTGTATAGTCGAGCGGTTTACTGATGTCACCGTTGTGAACAGAGTGCCCCATGGTGGCGGTGGGGTTATGGTATGGTCAGGCATAAGCTACAGACAACAAACACAATTGGATTGTATCTATGGCAATTTGAATGCACAGAGAAACCGTGACGAGATCCTGAGACCCATTGTCATGCCATTCATTCGCCGCCATAACCTCATGTTTCAGCATGATAATGCAGGGCCCCATGTCACAAGGATCTGTACACAATCACTGGAAGCTGAAAATGTCCCAGTTCTTCCATGGCCTGCATACTCACCAGACAAGTCACCCATTGAGCATGTTTGGGATGCTCTGGATCGACGTGTATGACACGTTCCAGTTCCCGACAATATCCAGCAACTTCGCACAGCCATTGAAGAGGCGTGGGACAACATTCCACAGGCCACAATCAACAGCCTGATTAACTCTATGTGAAGGAGATGTGTCGCACTGCATGAGGAAAATGGTGGTCACTACAGATACTGACTGGTTCTGATCCACGCTCCTACCTTTTCTTTAAGGTATCTGTGACCAACAGATGCATATCTGGATTCCCAGTCATGTGAAATCCATAGATTAGGGCCTAATGAATTTAATTCAATTGACTGATTTCCATAAATAAACTGTAACTCAGTGAAATCTTTGAAATTGTGGCATGTTGCGTTGTTCTATTTTTGTTCAGTATAATAAAGCACTGATCATTAGCAGATGCTTTATATACTCACATAAAAAAAATATAGAAAATGATTCTATTCAACAGTAATATCATCAATGCTGACCAGTAACTTACCTGGGATCAAAGGTTCCTGTTCCATCCCTCAAATTAACAGGATGGTCCATAGAGAAGTCACTCTTCATGGACAGATGACTGGTTACTGGAGAGACTGGTCTCGGAGTCCTTTTGACACCTCTGGAATAGTTATTAAATGTCCACAGAGCAATTATAATCACAAAACAATATGAACAATATCACTTTATAAAGTTCAAAATCATAGAACTTAACCATAAAATGCTTTTATCTGTTGCATCATTAAGACAATTTGTATCTATAACAAGGCCAGAACAGATTAACGTCTACTATTAGCAGACATTTTCAGATATGGCCATATGTTAACTTATTGGGGTCAAAGTGAATAGATTTTTAAGTGGCCAGAAGTTTGCAGTGTTGTGTATGTTGAGGACTAATGAATTCTGACCAGTAACTTACCTGGGGTCAAAGGTACCTGTTCCATCACTCAAATTAACAGGATGGTCCATAGAGAAGTCACTCTTCATGGACAGATGACTGGTTACTGGAGAGACTGGTCTCTGAGTTTGGTTGGAGATTCTGGAAAACAGAATAAATCACAATGAAACTACATTTAAAAATATATCAAAAATATATTTCAATAGATAAAATACATTACACAAAGCATTAAAATATATGCCCATAAAAAATATATCACCATGAAACATTCAAATACATTACAAATATAATTAAATATATTAAAATATACTACACTGAACATAAATAGAAACGCAACATGTAGTGTTGGTCCCATGTTTCATGAGCTGAAATAAAAGATCCCAGAAATGTTCCATACGCACAAAAAGCTTATTTCTCCCAGAGTTGTTGCCAGAGAATTGAATGTTAATTTCTCTACCATAAGCTGCCTCCAACATAATTTTTGAAAATTTGGCAGTATGTCTAACCGGCCTCACAACCGCAGACCACGTGTACGACGTTGTATAGTCGAGCGGTTTACTGATGTCACCGTTGTGAACAGAGTGCCCCATGGTGGCGGTGGGGTTATGGTATGGTCAGGCATAAGCTACAGACAACAAACACAATTGGATTGTATCTATGGCAATTTGAATGCACAGAGAAACCGTGACGAGATCCTGAGACCCATTGTCATGCCATTCATTCGCCGCCATAACCTCATGTTTCAGCATGATAATGCAGGGCCCCATGTCTCTGTACACAATCACTGGAAGCTGAAAATGTCCCAGTTCTTCCATGGCCTGCATACTTACCAGACATGTCACCCATTGAGCATGTTTGGGATGCTCTGGATCGACGTGTATGACAGCGTGTTCCAGTTCCCGACAATATCCAGCAACTTCGCACAGCCATTGAAGAGGCGTGGGACAACATTCCACAGGCCACAATCAACAGCCTGATTAACTCTATGTGAAGGAGATGTGTCGCACTGCATGAGGAAAATGGTGGTCACTACAGATACTGACTGGTTCTGATCCACGCTCCTACCTTTTCTTTAAGGTATCTGTGACCAACAGATGCATATCTGTAATCCCAGTCATGTGAAATCCATAGATTAGGGCCTAATTTGTTTATTTCAATTGACTGATTTCCATAAATAAACTGTAACTCAGTGAAATCTTTGAAATTGTGGCATGTTGCGTTGTTCTACATAAAACAAATATAGAAAATGATTCTATTCAACAGTAATATCATCAATGCTGACCAGTAACTTACCTGGGGTCAAAGGTTCCTGTTCCATCCCTCAAATTAACAGGATGGTCCATAGAGAAGTCACTCTTCATGGACAGATGACTGGTTACTGGAGAGACTGGTCTCGGAGTCCTTTTGACACCTCTGGAATAGTTATTAAATGTCCACAGAGCAATTATAATCACAAAACAATATGAACAATATCACTTTATAAAGTTCAAAATCATAGAACTTAACCATAAAATGCTTTTATCTGTTGCATCATTAAGACAATTTGTATCTATAACAAGGCCAGAACAGATTAATGTCTACTATTAGCAGACATTTTCAGATATGGCCATATGTTAACTTATTGGGGTCAAACTGAATAGATTTTTAAGTGGCCAGAAGTTTGCAGTGTTGTGTATGTTGAGGACTAATAAATTCTGACCAGTAACTTACCTGGGGTCAAAGGTTCCTGTTCCATCCCTCAAATTAACAGGATGGTCCATAGAGAAGTCACTCTTCATGGACAGATGACTGGTTACTGGAGAGACTGGTCTCTGAGTTTGGTTGGAGATTCTGGAAAACAGAATAAATCACAATGAAACTACATTTAAAAATATATCAAAAATATATTTCAATAGATAAAATACATTACACAAAGCATTAAAATATATGCCCATAAAAAATATATCACCATGAAACATTCAAATACATTACAAATATAATTAAATATATTCAAATATACTACACTGAACATAAATATAAACGCCACATGTAGAGTGTTGGTCCCATGTTTCATGAGCTGAAATAAAAGATCCCAGAAATGTTCTATACGCACAAAAAGCTTATTTCTCCCAGAGTTGTTGCCAGAGAATTGAATGTTCATTTCTCTACCATAAGCTGCCTCCAACATAATTTTTGAAAATTTGGCAGTATGTCTAACCGGCCTCACAACCGCAGACCACGTGTACGACGTTGTATAGTCGAGCGGTTTACTGATGTCACCGTTGTGAACAGAGTGCCCCATGGTGGCGGTGGGGTTATGGTATGGTCAGGCATAAGCTACAGACAACAAACACAATTGGATTGTATCTATGGCAATTTGAATGCACAGAGAAACCGTGACGAGATCCTGAGACCCATTGTCATGCCATTCATTCGCCGCCATAACCTCATGTTTCAGCATGATAATGCAGGGCCCCATGTCACAAGGATCTGTACACAATCACTGGAAGCTGAAAATGTCCCAGTTCTTCCATGGCCTGCATACTCACCAGACAAGTCACCCATTGAGCATGTTTGGGATGCTCTGGATCGACGTGTATGACACGTTCCAGTTCCCGACAATATCCAGCAACTTCGCACAGCCATTGAAGAGGCGTGGGACAACATTCCACAGGCCACAATCAACAGCCTGATTAACTCTATGTGAAGGAGATGTGTCGCACTGCATGAGGAAAATGGTGGTCACTACAGATACTGACTGGTTCTGATCCACGCTCCTACCTTTTCTTTAAGGTATCTGTGACCAACAGATGCATATCTGGATTCCCAGTCATGTGAAATCCATAGATTAGGGCCTAATGAATTTAATTCAATTGACTGATTTCCATAAATAAACTGTAACTCAGTGAAATCTTTGAAATTGTGGCATGTTGCGTTGTTCTATTTTTGTTCAGTATAATAAAGCACTGATCATTAGCAGATGCTTTATATACTCACATAAAAAAAATATAGAAAATGATTCTATTCAACAGTAATATCATCAATGCTGACCAGTAACTTACCTGGGATCAAAGGTTCCTGTTCCATCCCTCAAATTAACAGGATGGTCCATAGAGAAGTCACTCTTCATGGACAGATGACTGGTTACTGGAGAGACTGGTCTCGGAGTCCTTTTGACACCTCTGGAATAGTTATTAAATGTCCACAGAGCAATTATAATCACAAAACAATATGAACAATATCACTTTATAAAGTTCAAAATCATAGAACTTAACCATAAAATGCTTTTATCTGTTGCATCATTAAGACAATTTGTATCTATAACAAGGCCAGAACAGATTAACGTCTACTATTAGCAGACATTTTCAGATATGGCCATATGTTAACTTATTGGGGTCAAAGTGAATAGATTTTTAAGTGGCCAGAAGTTTGCAGTGTTGTGTATGTTGAGGACTAATGAATTCTGACCAGTAACTTACCTGGGGTCAAAGGTACCTGTTCCATCACTCAAATTAACAGGATGGTCCATAGAGAAGTCACTCTTCATGGACAGATGACTGGTTACTGGAGAGACTGGTCTCTGAGTTTGGTTGGAGATTCTGGAAAACAGAATAAATCACAATGAAACTACATTTAAAAATATATCAAAAATATATTTCAATAGATAAAATACATTACACAAAGCATTAAAATATATGCCCATAAAAAATATATCACCATGAAACATTCAAATACATTACAAATATAATTAAATATATTAAAATATACTACACTGAACATAAATAGAAACGCAACATGTAGTGTTGGTCCCATGTTTCATGAGCTGAAATAAAAGATCCCAGAAATGTTCCATACGCACAAAAAGCTTATTTCTCCCAGAGTTGTTGCCAGAGAATTGAATGTTAATTTCTCTACCATAAGCTGCCTCCAACATAATTTTTGAAAATTTGGCAGTATGTCTAACCGGCCTCACAACCGCAGACCACGTGTACGACGTTGTATAGTCGAGCGGTTTACTGATGTCACCGTTGTGAACAGAGTGCCCCATGGTGGCGGTGGGGTTATGGTATGGTCAGGCATAAGCTACAGACAACAAACACAATTGGATTGTATCTATGGCAATTTGAATGCACAGAGAAACCGTGACGAGATCCTGAGACCCATTGTCATGCCATTCATTCGCCGCCATAACCTCATGTTTCAGCATGATAATGCAGGGCCCCATGTCACAAGGATCTGTACACAATCACTGGAAGCTGAAAATGTCCCAGTTCTTCCATGGCCTGCATACTCACCAGACAAGTCACCCATTGAGCATGTTTGGGATGCTCTGGATCGACGTGTATGACACGTTCCAGTTCCCGACAATATCCAGCAACTTCGCACAGCCATTGAAGAGGCGTGGGACAACATTCCACAGGCCACAATCAACAGCCTGATTAACTCTATGTGAAGGAGATGTGTCGCACTGCATGAGGAAAATGGTGGTCACTACAGATACTGACTGGTTCTGATCCACGCTCCTACCTTTTCTTTAAGGTATCTGTGACCAACAGATGCATATCTGGATTCCCAGTCATGTGAAATCCATAGATTAGGGCCTAATGAATTTAATTCAATTGACTGATTTCCATAAATAAACTGTAACTCAGTGAAATCTTTGAAATTGTGGCATGTTGCGTTGTTCTACATAAAACAAATATAGAAAATGATTCTATTCAACAGTAATATCATCAATGCTGACCAGTAACTTACCTGGGGTCAAAGGTTCCTGTTCCATCCCTCAAATTAACAGGATGGTCCATAGAGAAGTCACTCTTCATGGACAGATGACTGGTTACTGGAGAGACTGGTCTCTGAGTCCTTTTGACACCTCTGGAATAGTTATTAAATGTCCACAGAGCAATTATAATCACGAAACAATATGAACAATATAACTTTATAAAGTTCAAAATCATAGAACTTAACCATAAAATGCTTTTATCTGTTGCATCATTAAGACAATTTGTATCTATAACAAGGCCAGAACAGATTAACGTCTACTATTAGCAGACATTTTCAGATATGGCCATATGTTAACTTATTGGGGTCAAACTGAATAGATTTTTAAGTGGCCAGAAGTTTGCAGTGTTGTGTATGTTGAGGACTAATGAATTCTGACCAGTAACTTACCTGGGGTCAAAGGTTCCTGATCCATCACTCAAATTAACAGGATGGTCCATAGAGAAGTCACTCTTCATGGACAGATGACTGGTTACTGGAGAGACTGGTCTCTGAGTTTGGTTGGAGATTCTGGAAAACAGAATAAATCACAATGAAACTACATTTAAAAATATATCAAAAATATATTTCAATAGATAAAATACATTACACAAAGCATTAAAATATATGCCCATCTTTTCAGAGGCAGTGCCCACTTCCTCTATCTACAGAATTTCCTCCTCACCAAGCAGACTGATTGTCGAGACACATAGGGTACAGATCAGCAGAACTAAAACCCACAACATAGTCACATTACATTCATCACCGGATTAAACATGAGAGTGTGACATTTAAAAAAAAATGTACAGTTGAAGTCGGAAATTTACATACACCTTAGCCAAATACATTTAAATTCAATTTTTCACAATTCCTGACATTTAATTCTTGTAAGAATTCCCTTTTTTAGGTCAGTTAGGATCACCACTTTATTTGAAGAATGTGAAATGTCAGAATAATAGTAGAGAATGATTTATTTCAGCTTTTATTTCTTTCATCACATTCCCAGTGGGTCAGAAGTTTACATACACTCAATTAGTATTTGGTAGCATTGCCTTTAAACAATTTAAACATTTTGGGTAGCCTTCCACAAGCTTCCCACAATAAGTTGGGTGAATTTTGGCCCATTCCTCCTGACAGAGCTGGTGTAACGGAGTCAGGTTTGTAGGCCTCCTTGCTCGCACACGCTTTTTCAGTTCTACCCACAAGTTTTCTATGGGATTAAGTTCAGGGCTTTGTGATGGCCACTCCAATACCTTGACTTTGTTGTCCTTAAGCCATTTTGCCACAACTTTGGAAGTATGCTTGGGGCCATTGTCCATTTGAAAACCCATTTGCGACCAAGCTTTAACTTCCTGACTGATGTCTTGAGAAGTTGCTTTAATATATCCACATCCTTTTCCGTCCTCATGATGTCATCTATTTTGTGAAGTGCACCAGTCCCTCCTGCAGCAAAGCAACCCCACAACATGATGCTGCCATCCCCGTGCTTCACAGTAGGGATGGTGTTCTTCGGCTTGCAAGCCTCATCCTTTTTCCTCTAAACATAACGATGGTCATTATGGCCAAACAGTTCTATTTTTGTTTCATCAGACCAGAGGACATTTCTCCAAAAATTACAATCTTTGTCCCCATGTGCAGTTGCAAACCGTAGTCTGGCTTTTTTATGGCGGTTTTGGAGCAGTGGCTTCTTCCTTGCTGAGCGGCCTTTCAGGTTATGTTGATATAGGACTCGTTTTACAGTGGATATAGATACTTTTCTACCTGTTTCCTCCAGCATCTTCACAAGGTCCTTTGCTGTTGTTCTAGGATTGATTTGCACTTTTCGCACCACAGTACGTTCATCTCTAGGAGACAGAACGCGTCTCCTTCCTGAGCGGTATGACGGCTGCGTGGTCCCATGGTACTTTATACTTGCGTACTATTGTTTGTACAAATGAACGTGGTACCTTCAGGCGTTTGGAAATTGCTCCCAAGGATGAACCAGACTTGTGGAGGTCTACAATTATTTTTCGGAGGTCTTGGCTGATTTCTTTTGATTTTCCCATGATGTCAAGCAAAGAGGCACTGAGTTTGAAGGCAGGCCTTGAAATTCATCCACAGGTACACCTCCAATTGACTCAAATGATGTAAATTAGCCTATCAGAAGCTTCTAAAGCCATGACATAATTTTCTGGAATTTTCCAAGCTGTTTAAAGGCACAGTCAACTTAGTGTATGTAAACTTCTGACCTTATGGAATTGTGATACAGTGAATTATAAGTGAAAAATCTGTCTGTAAACAATTGTTGGAAAAATGACTTGTGTCATGCACAAAGCAGATGTCCTAACCGACTTGCCAAAACTATAGTTTGTTAACAAGAAATTTGTGGAGTGGTTGAAAAACGAGTTTTAATGACTCCAACCTAAGTGTATGTAAACTTCCGACTTCAACTGTATCTGACACATGGGACAACAAATAATCAAACAAAATATCACAACCGCTCAAATAACATAATAAATTGAAAGAAAAAAGCTAAAGATCTTCCAACCATTTTACTTGTAACATCGCCACATAGGCCTGGTGATTCACTTCCTCATCCCAGTTCCACTTTAACTGGGCTGAAGTAGAAGCACTTGAACATTAGTTTTGTTTACTCTATAATGTTCTCTTTGCTTTAGTCTATATTCTTATTCTTCAATGGTGCATGCCACCTACTGTTGGGTGGTAAACTATAGAACATTGCAGGAAAGGGGGGGGGGGGAAACTACAAAATGTGGAAAAAGTACATATACTTTGTTATTTTCACCTTCAACAGCTGTCACGTTGTCACCCCTTTATGTAACAACAGTAACCAGAGTGTGGCGCTAACAGTCAGTTGCATACGACAGCAGTAACTCATGACATTGTACTGAAACTTGCTTCAGGTAGTTTTTTTTTGTCCTTCAAGACATATTTTTACAATTATTTTTAGCTAAAAGTTTACTTGAAACCAGATTTAGTCATGTTTTAGTCATGCTTGGAGTGAGATGATATATGGTTCCTGAAACTGTCCATGAATGGCTTCAATAATACATAGCCTCATATCATTAATTTTCAAAGACACAAGTTGGCCGATCAGACTTCAAATATGTGATTACTGTACACTGGCAACACTGGGAAGAAGTAGAATAATACAATAGGTGTGGAGAATAACAGTAGTGTTGTTGCTGACAAGACAGTAATTATCCTATATTTTAGACCATTGGTAAGAAGGAGAATTGTTCCACTTATCAGACGAAATAAATAATTAAATCTCATATTTATTTTACTAGGCAAGTCATTTAAAAACAAATTCTTATTTACAATGACGGCCTACCCCGGACGACGCTGGGTCAATTGTGCCACCCTATGGGACTCCCAATCATGGCCGCCACTCGGGAGCCCATAAAGCTGCCCATACGCCCTAACAAAAATATTGTCATATTAATTGTCCCTCCTATAGAAATAAATGTATTCTTTAAAACATGCATCCAATCCCCTTGATCCCGTACGTAGCTATACCAATCATTTGCTTCAATGTGCCGCGGTTCTCATTGCTGTGGCAAGACAGACCGCAGTTTTCAAAATGGAAACTAATCAGTCAGGCTATGTGTTAGGTGTTGTCTGGTAAAGATGGCGCAGGAGCTTTTCAATTATAGGTTTGAATGTTTATTTTATGGGTTCTCAATCCATTTGTTCTCGACCAGCACTTACACACATGATTCAACTAATCATCAAATATTTTAAGAGTTTAATGTTTGAGGCATATAAATTAACATTCGCAAATAAAACTTTTGGGTTTGTAGGCTTGTTTACAGAGCTGCCAACTCACGCATTGACTGTGGAACACACACATCACCGCACCTCTATCGTTGAGCAACTCAGCTGAAGTAGCAGTTCTACTAACTAGTAATATCTCATTCCAGGTAGTCATTATTTTACTCTGTACTTTAGAATAGATTATTGTTCAGAAAGACTTACTTTATTGTTTACTTCTCTCCATATAGTGTTTTCTGCTCTGTCGTCTCAAAATGGATCCTGTAAAAAAGAACAACTTTACTTTCTGTTTCAGCTCAGGCGTCTCCCCACCCTGATAATAAAGTGTTTTATTGGTATCTTCCACCAGATGGCAGCAAGCACGTGCTGTAACTAGACTTTACAATAGTGTTCGGTTTCTTGGTCCTGTTGACTCCTTGTCCTTTATTCATAAAGACAGTGTCTCAGAGGAGTGCTGACCTAGGATCAGGTCCCCCCTCTCCATGTAATCTGATTCATTATGATCTAAAAGGCTAAACTGATCCTAGATCAGCTCTCCTACTCTTTATGAATACTGTCAATCATGAGCCTCAAGATGAGGCTCATGATTTATAAGTTGTATTCTTCAAGAATCAATTAATGTCATTATTTGAACTGCTTTGCCATGAACAGATCTGTGAGGTCTTAACTTAAAGGTTCTATATAGACCTAATGGTCATTTTAATGGGGTTGAACATCCATCCCATCAGATTGTGTAAAGGATTTTATGAGTTCAGAAAAATACTGACCTGGAAGCATCTCTCTGACCTCACCCTGCTGAAACACACTCAAGTCAAGACCACATAGCTACAGTTATATGCTTGTCTGTTTTTACCCACTTTTACAGCCAATGTATGGACTGGTATCCATATGAATCAGTGGAATATACAGACTAGTTAACCACCTCCCAATAAGGGTTCATCAAATCTAATTTTATTGGTCGCATACACATATTTAGCAGATGTTATTGTGGGTGTAGTGAAATGCTTGTGTTCCTACGTCCAACAGTGCAGTAATATCTAACGATACACGCAAATCTAAAAAGTAAAATAATGGAATTAAGAAATATATAAAATATGAGGCTGACATCAAGCATGCAGCACTAAACAGACAGCCATCTCAGGACATCCAACAACTCCTGGGGGGGGGGCATATCAACATTCTACATGGACTTCCACTCCTTGTCTCCTTTCCTTCATCTCAACTGACATGAGCGAACTGGACAGGTAAAAGCAATGTTTCCACACCGATTAACTACCTTAAAACCTTTTACTGTAGTGGGCTAAATCAGGTTCACACAGAGTGTTTCTTGGTAGTCTTAAACACATTTGAAACAAAAGTATACACCTCACACACATGGTTATGGGCTTTAAAAAAAGAAGACACCTTTACCATGTCAGATATAGAGTTTAAATGTATTACATTTTGAGTTTGTGTTCAATTTTTTGTTTGTATCCCAATATTACGCTTTATTTACGCCACAGAAGACTGAAATATAACCAAACCATTTGACATAGAAACACCAGATTTTTTGCGGGTCTTTTGAAATAATGTTGAATAATTGTCACGCGGGACTAGGTGGGTGCAGGAATCAGAAGCAGAGAGAGTTCCACTGGGGTTATAGTGCTCTTTAATAAGGCACACATAAAATATAAGCCCAACAAATACAGGGCGCCGACATGTAACGTGACAACCCCAAAACCACAGGGTGTCAAGTGAAAGAAAGAAAATACACCTCAGCCTACAATGCACACACGTAACAAAATAAAGACAATCCTGCACAAAACAAGGGCGGGTCTACCTACTAAATATAGGGAAGCTCATTAACCGAAAACAACAGAAACACAGGTGAAACTAATAAGACAAAACAAACAGACAAACGAAAAAGGGATCGGTGGCGGCTAGTAGGACGGTGACGACGACCGCCGAGCACCGCCCGAACAGGCAGGGGAGCCAACTTCAGCGGAAGTCGTGACAATAATTATGAAAACTATTAATAACATTCCACCCATGGAGGTGGAAGAAGAACAAGTAGTGATGAAGTCAATCTCTCCTCTACTTTGAGCCATTTATTTAACATTTATTTAACTAGGCAAGTCAGTGAGAGATGGACATGCATATTATTCATGTTAGCTCTCTGTGTACATCCAAAGGCCAGCCGTAATGCCCTGTTCTGAGCCAAATGTAATTTCCCGAAGTCCCTCTTTGTGGCACCTGACCACACGACTGAACAGTAGTCCAGGTGCGACAAAACTAGGGCTTGTAGGACCTGCCTCGATGATAGAGTTGTTGAGAAGGCATAGCTAATATTAACTACCATCTAGATGTCACCTTGATACATACAATCTACTACTCAATGGGGAGGAAATGAAAGGTAACAACACCAGGACACAGGGCCCTTGGCTCCCTCTTGACAAGCACTACTGTCCGGCGACAGCGTGGGAAGTAGCTACCTAGCCAATATCAAGGTGACAGTCACAGTATTTGTTTTACGTTTAACCTTTACTTAACTAGGCAAATTAGTTAAGAACAAATTCTTATTTACAATGACGGCTTACCCCGGCCAAACCCGGGCCAATTGTGTACCGCCCTAAGGGACTCCCAATCACAGCCGGATGTGATACAGACTGGATTCGAACCAGGGACTGTAGTGACATCTCTTGCACTAAGATGCAGTGCTTTAGACTGCCTCACCACTCTGGAGCCCTGAGTATACAACCCATGAAGCAACAGTAAACCCATTGTCAATACTTTTAATACAAAATAAACAATTGTCAGATTTATAACTGAACGTACAATTATTTGTGTAAAACAAACAGTGAAATACGATTCTGACTCATCCTCTGGCTTGAAAACAGAAATTCTAACTCTCGTGGTACAGTAGCTCAATGTACAGTAGTTGCCTGGTAAGAAACGGAAGAAAAAAACTGCTGAATCAAAACCGTCTAACCTATAGAGTAGTTCTTAAAACCGGACATGAGTTACCTCTGGTTCGTTCAACCATCCCTATGGGAAACATGAATGGGGAAAGAATAGGGTTTTGGAATAAACACTTAAAATAAGGTCTGAGGTAAACACAGGCTTAGGAGATCTTATACGTTTTGTTCTATGAGAAAACAGCAGTCAGTTAACATGACTTTGATAAATTATGAAGCCTTATGTGATTTACATATTATGTATATTTATATATACATATAGTTGAAGTCGGAAGTTTACATACACCTTAGCCAAATACATTTAAACTCAATTTTTCACAATTCCTGACATTTAATCCTAGTACAAATTCCCTGTCTTAGGTCAGTTAGGATCACCACTTTATTTTAAGAATGTGAAATGTCAGAATAATAGTTGAGAGAATGATTTATTTCAGCTTTTATTTCTTTCATCACATTCCCAGTTGGTCAGAAGTTTACATACACTCAATTAGTATTTGGTAGCATTGCCTTTAAACAATTTAAATGTTTCGGGTAGCCTTCCACAAGCTTCCCACAATAAGTTGGATGAATTGTGGCCCATTCCTCCTGACAGAGCTGGTGTAACCAAGTCAGGTTTGTAGGACTCCTTGCTCGCACACACTTTTTCAGTTCTGCCCACACATTTTCTATAGGATTGAGGTCAGGGCTTTGTGATGGCCACTCCAATATCTTGACTTTGTTGTCTTTAAGCCATTTTGCCACAACTTTGGAATCATGCTTGGGGTCATTGTGAATTTGGAAGACCCATTTGCGACCAAGCTTTAACTTCCTGACTGATGTCTTGAGAAGTTGCTTCAATATATCCACATAACTTTCCTCCCTCATGATGCCATCTATTTTGCCATCTAAGTGCACCAGTCCCTCCTGCAGCAAAGAACCCCCACAACATGATGCTGCCACCCCTGTGCTTCACAGTAGGGATGGTGTTCTTCGGCTTGCAAGCTTCCCCCTTTTTCCTCCAAACATAACGATGGTCAGTATGGCCAAACAGTTCTATTTTTGTTTCATTACACCAGGGGACATTTCTCCAAAAAGTATGATCGTTGTCCCCATGTGCAGTTGCAAACCGTAGTCTGGCTTTTTTATGGCGATTTTGGAGCAGTGGCTCCTTACTGTGGATATAGATACTTTTGTACCTGTTTCCTCCAGCATCTTCACAAGGTCCTTTGCTGTTGTTCTGGGATTGATTTGCACTTTTCGCACCACAGTACATTAATCTCTAGGAGGCAAAACGTGTCTCCTTCCTGAGCGGTATGACGGCTGCGTGGTCCCATGGTGTTTATACTTGCGTACTATTGTTTGTACAGATGAATGTGGTACCTTCAGGTGTTTGGAAATTGTTCCCAAAGATGAACCAGACTTGTGGAGGTCTACAATTTTTTGTCTGAGGTCTTGGCTGATTTCTTTTGAATTTCCCATGATGTCAAGCAAAGAGGCACTGAGTTTGAAGGCAGGCCTTGAAATACATCCACAGGTACACCTCCAATTGACTCAAATGATATCAATTAGCCTATCAGAAGCTTTTAAAGCAATTATATCATTTTCTGGAATTTTCCAAGCTGTTTAAAGGCACAGTCAACTTAGTGTATGCAAACTTCTAACTCACTGGAATTGTGATAGAGTGAATTATAAGTGAAAAATCTGGCTGTAAACAATTGTTGGAAAAATGACTTGTGTCATGCACAAAGCAGATGTCCTAACCGACATGCCAAAACTATAGTTTGTTAACAAGAAATTTGTGGAGTGGTTGAAAAACTAGTTTTAATGACTCCAACCTAAGTGTATGTAAACTTCCGACTTCAACTGTATATACAGTGGGGAGAACAAGTATTTGATACACTGCCGATTTTGCAGGTTTTCCTACTTACAAAGCATGTAGAGGTCTGTAATTTTTATCATAGGTACACTTCAACTGTGAGAGTCAAATCACATTGTATGATTTTTAAGTAATTCATTTGTATTTTATTGCATGACATAAGTATTTGATCACCTACCAACCAGTAAGAATTCCGGCTCTCACAGACCTGTTAGTTTTTCTTTAAGAAGCCCTCCTGTTCTCCACTCATTACCTGTATTAACTGCACCTGTTTGAACTCGTTACCTGTATAAAAGACACCTGTCCACACACTCAATCAAACAGACTCCAACCTCTCCACAATGGCCAAGACCAGAGAGCTGTGTAAGGACATCAGGGATAAAATTGTAGACCTGCACAAGGCTGGGATGGGCTACAGGACAATAGGCAAGCAGCTTGGTGAGAAGGCAACAACTGTTGGCGCAATTATTAGAAAATGGAAGAAGTTCAAGATGACAGTCAATCACCCTCGGTCTGGGGCTCCATGCAAGATCTCACCTCGCGGGGCATCAATGATCATGAGGAAGGTGAGGGATCAGCCCAGAACTACACGGCAGGACCTGGTCAATGACCTGAAGAGAGCTGGGACCACAGTCTCAAAGAAAACCATTAGTAACACACCACGCCGTCATGGATTAAAATCCTGCAGCGCACGCAAGGTCCCCCTGCTCAAGCCAGCGCATGTCCAGGCCCGTGAACTAAGACAAACCCTCAGCGCCACAATACTGGTAGACCAAACTGAGTGTCACCCAGGTTGGTATACTGTAAAAAGTAATAAAAACAAGGACGAAACCCAAACGAGATGGCACAAGCCAAACCGAGTGGGGGGGACAGCAGAGCACCCTGATGGATAAGCTAGCTAGCTGCTCCAAGCTATTGAATAGTTATGGGTATACTTCTGATAGAGAGGCTAGCTGGCTGCTCCAAGCTATTGAATAGCTATGGGTATACTTTTGATAGAGAGGCTAGCTGGCTGCTCCAAGCTATTGAATAGCTATGGGTATACTTCTGATAGAGAGGCTAGCTGGCTGCTCCAAGCTATTGTATAGCTATGGGTATACTTCTGATAGAGAGGCTAGCTAGCTGCTCCAAGCTATTGACTAGCTATGGGTATACTTCTGCGTTTATACACTCTAACATAGAGCTCTTACAAAGCAAATCGTTCTTCTTCGGGATTTGGTTGACAGATTGCATCCAACTTTTAGGTGCCGCCACCTACCTACATTATATTCTTTGATACAATAATACAAAGTTGGGAGAAAAGGGAAATGACCCTACCAACTATTAGCCCTCTAAGAAAAAACACCACCCATTCCACTATTTAACCCGACCTAGTCCTACTCCAGACCAACGGTCTGAGACGACATATCACTACTACTCAACACCCCCTGCAGATATTCTGCAGTAAATCCTAGCAATCCCAAGTACTTCTCTGCAGCTGCCACCACAACCTCTATTTTCTGTGACTTTCATTCCATTTCTGCAGTACATTTGACATCCATGGCTATGAAGGGCTAAAAAAAAAAATACCTTACTGAAGCTTAAGCTATTCCTATCACTCTCAGTTAACCTTGGCCTACTCACAGGGATCCTGTACCCATCTTCCTCTACCACTCTCTTCACTGCTTCATCATACAACACTTTCTGTACTACTTTAACCCTGGCAACCTCAACCAGCCTTTCTCTCACCAGACACCTACGATCTCCAGCCCCTTGATCACCCCTACAACCAACACACACAACTTTCTCCAGCGATACTTCACATTCCTTCGCCTCGTGCACTCCTGCACACTTCTCCTGCACACTACCCACATCTAGGCATCTCCCTCCTACACACTGCATCGATCATCGATCTATACGCTGACTCTGTGAGTGAGTTTATTAGGAAGTGCATTGGAGATGTTGTACCCACTGTGACTATTAAAACCTACCCGAACTAGAAACTGTGGGTAGACGGCGGCATGTGCGTAAAGCTGAAAGCGCGAACCACCGCATTCAACCATGGAAAGAGGTCGGGGAATGGACGAATATAAACAGTGTAGTTATTCCCTCCGCAAGGCAATCAAACAAATGAAATGTCGGTATAGGGACAAAATGGAGTCGCAATTCAAAGGACCAGACACGAGACGTCTGTGGCAAGGTCTACAGGCAATCACGGACTACAAAAAGAAAAACATCCACGTCATGGACAACGACGTCTCGCTTCCAGACAAGCTAAACACCTTCTTTGCCCGCTTTGAGGATAATACAGTGCCACCAATTTGGCCCGCTACCAAGGACTGCGGGCCCCCCCCTCTCCTTCTCCGTGGCCGACGTGAGTAAGACTTTTAAATGTGTTAACCCCCGCAAGGCTGCTGGCCCAGACGGCATCCCTAGTCGTGTCCTCAGAGCATGAGCAGACCAGCTGGCTGGTGTGTTTACGAACATATTAAATCGCTCCCTATCCCAGTCTGCTGTCCCCACATGCTTCAAGATGGCCTCCATTGTTCCTGTACCAAAGAAGGCAAAGATAACTGAAAGATAACTAAATGGCTATCCCCCTGTAGCACTCACTTCTGTCATCATGAAGTGCTTTGAGAGGCTAGTTAAGGATCATATCACCTCTGCCTTACCTGTCACCCTAGACCCACTTCAGTTTGCATACCACCCCAACATGTCCACAGACGATGCAATCGACATCACACTGCACACTGCCCTATCCCATCTGGACAAGAGGAATACCTATGTAAGAAAGCTGTTCATTGACTACAGCTCAGCATTCAACACCATAGTACCCTCCAAGCTCATCATCACCCCGTATCTCCCGGGTGGCGCAGTGGTCTAGGGCACTGCATCGCAGTGCTAGCTGCGCCACCAGAGTCTCTGGGTTCGCGCCCAGGCTGGGCTGGGTTCGCGCCCAGGCTCTGTCGCAGCCGGCCGCAACCGGGAGATCCATGGGGCGACGCACAATTGGCATAGCGTCGTCCGGGTTAGGGAGGGTTTGGCCGGTAGGGAGGGTTTGGCCGGTAGGGATATCCTTGTCTCAGTATGTAAAAAAAAATAAAAATAAAATGTATGCACTCTACTGTAAGTCGCTCTGGATAAGAGCGTCTGCTAAATGACGTAAATGTAAATTAAGCTTAAGGCCCTGGGTCTCATCCCTGCCCTGTGCAATTGGGTCCTGGACTTTCTGTAGGGCTGCCCCCAGGTGGTGAAGGTAGGAAACAACATCTCCACTTCGCTGATCCTCAACACTGGGACCCCACAAGGGTGCATGCTCTGCCCCCTCCTGTACTCCCTGTTCACCCATGACTGCATGGCCATGCACACCTCCGACTCAATTGTCAAGTTTGCAAACGACACAACAGTAGTGGGCTTGATTACCGACAACCTCTCTCTCAACATTAATAACAAAACAAAGGAGATGATCGTGGACTTCAGGAAACAGCAGAGGGAGCACCCCCCTATCCACTTCGACGGGACAGTATTGGAGAAGGTGGAAAGTTTTAAGTTCCTCGGCGTACACATCACGGACAAACTGAAATGGTCCACCCACACAGACAGCGTGGTGAAGAAGGTGCAACAGCGCCTCTTCAACCTCAGGTGGCTGAAGAAATTTGGCTTGTCACCTAAAACTCTCACAAACTTTTACAGATGCACAATCGAGAGCATCCTGTTGGGCTGTATCACCGCCTGGTACGGCAACTGCACCGCCCTCAACCGCAAGGCTTTCCAGAGGGTAGTGCGGTCTGCACAACGCATCACCGGTGGCAAACTACCATCCCTTAGTTTAGCAATTAATACAAATGCATGCGTTTCCCTACAGTGGGCTCTGCTGCCTCAGCAATACTGTCAATCTATCATCAATATGTCCACTCCTAATTATAGAGTTTATCTTGTGTTCTCAACAAAACAACTTTTGTTATGTAGTGATCATGAGATAAATAAGTTGTGATCTCAACAGTATGTCCTCTCTGGACTTCCTGATGACTAGCGCTCTATATATTATTATGGGTGAGACCTGACCTGGAATGTGAAGCGAACTGAAGCTGGCTAGCTTTAGAAAACCAGTATATGTAGCTTGCATCATAGTACCCCACCCAGGCTACGCTCAGGTTTCAGCATCAGGCAGGCATCAACATGCCGAGTCATAGGCTACTACCTGGGTCGTATTTATTAGTTTACACCGCAGTCAACAGTTTGCTGTAAGTTGCTGTTAGTCTTTATTTGACAATATTTATTTGTCTCTTTCACACAACATACCTTCCTGAGTGAAAAGAGTTAACAGTAGATTAGAAAGAGAACATGTTTGTGTGTTGTTTGTTGTGTTTTAAGGCTGTTTTGAGAAGACAATCCTATAGGCCTATGATACAGTTGGAGATCACCCTGGGAAACACAGATGGGCACGGAACGAATTCACCCCCCGCATCTAATTTACATCAAATACATTTTAAGGAGAGTAGGCCTATTATAACACTCTGTCAACCAAAAATATAATCAACTATATGAATACACATAACAATATAATCAACTATATGAATACACATAACAATATCAACTATATGAATACACATAACAATATCAACTATATGAATACACATAACAATATCATCAACTACTGTATATGAATACACATTACAATATCATCAACTATATGAATACCCATAACAATCGTCGTCTTACCTTAAATTGTTCTCAACAGAAGCAGAGCCTGGAATGATCATTTGCTCAACTAATTTACATATCAGGTTCTGCCTGCTCTCTCTCTCTCTCTCTCTCTCTCTCTCTCTCAAGCACATACAGACACACCCAACCAATGGAACAAATAAAAACATTGACTAAATTAAACAGAAATGCACAGAAACATATCATTGGCTCAAAAGTTCCAAGAAATATAATATTTTAGTACCAACGGACTCATCAATGAAACTTTCATTTGAGGCATTAGAATGTATGTAAGAGACATGATTGTATGAAATCTATGTCAATGTAGATCAGCATAAAGTACAACAACAGATCTATGTCAATGTAGACCAGCATAAAGTACAACAACAGATCTATGTCAATGTAGATCAGCATAAAGTACAACATATCTATGTCAATGTAGACTAGCATAAAGTACATGAAATCAAATCAAATCAAATTGATTTATATAGCCCTTCTTACATCAGCTGATAACTAGTAATATCTCATTCCAGATATTCATTCTCTGACTCTGTCCTTTAGAATAAATTGTTCAGAAATACTTACTTTATGTTTTACTCTCCAAATAGTGTTTTCTGCTCTGTCGTCTGAAAATGGATCCTGTACAAAACAACAAATGTACTTTCAGTTTCATCTCAGCCGTCTCCACACCCTCATAAATGTGTTTTATTGGTATGTTCCACTAGACGGCAGTAAACATCTACTGTAGACTAGACTGTTTCAACAGTGACCACGTTTAAATGCGCACAGTGTTATGATAGTAGCTCATATTCTGCTTAAGGTTTTTTACGGGATAAATTGTTTACTTGCACCTTTGATATCCCGCTCACGAGTATCCCTGTAACCATGAATAAACACAATATTCCTATTTGAAGTTAATTTGGGTTAAATTGAATAGTAACTAAAATATGGATACTGACTGTAGGCCTGTAACCTCTCAGCTGTAGTGTGATATTACCTCCTGCAGAATTAAGCATGATACAACAAATGCACGTTGTCTTTGGGAACAGGAGTGGAGAAATATGGTTTATTTGGGAATGGGCATGTAATGTGTTATCTTTGATTCTGTTATTCAAGCAGACCGTATTTCAACTACATAAAATATGCACCCAAGATTAAAAGTATTTAGTAGTTTTCTCAGCTTTTAATTTCCTTAAAACGGGTCAAACTGATGACATTTGGACATTTTGCACAGGACCAATCTTTCACTGTTCTGGACTTAATGTATTTTCTCCCCGGTCCCTAAACAAAACAGACAACTTTACCGGTGTTAACTAGTAGATTACTAATGCATTCATTCTATCAATGTAAAACATTACTCTGGAGAGAACTACTTTATTTAGTCTATCAATGTAAAACATTATTCTGGAGAGAACTACTTTATTTAGTCTATCAATGTAAAACATTATTCTGGAGAGAACTACTTTATTTAGTCTTCAACAAGTTATGACAGAAGAGAATCTGCATGTATCTGACTATAGTTGACAAACAAATGGGCTTCCAGATGTGGGAAATTATAATATGGCCTACCAGATGTCAGAAATTATAATATGGTCTACCAGATGTCAGAAATTATAATATGGCCTACCAGATGTCAGAAATTATAATATGACCTACCAGATGTCAGAAATTATAATATGGCCTACCAGATGTCAGAAATTATAATATGGCCTACCAGATGTCAGAAAATATAAAATGGCCTACCAGATGTCAGAAATTCTAAGGTGTTGACATGCCACAGTATTCCATCTAAGATCAGCATATCCCCGGCACACTGATCCTAGAGCAGCACTCCTCCTCTTTATGAATACTGTCACAGGTGACTCCTCCAGGTGAGGAATAGTTGTGCCTTACAGTTTTGACCGGAGTTCACAGAGGGGGAATTGGTAAATATGCGGTCAGATTGAGAGAAGAGAAAGAGGCACATCATATAAAACATTTGATCCTCCAGTCCACTCTGCTAGACTGGAGGATCCACACTGCAGACTGGAGAAACTCAAGTATGTAGAGAGTTTGTCAATGTTCATATCAGACATGTTTGAGTTATCAGGCCAGTTAAGACAAATATTCTTATCACCACTTGGACAAAGTTATATGCAGACTGTGAGGGTGTGTGTGTGTGTGTGTGTGTGTGTGTGTGTGTGTGTGTGTGTGTGTGTGTGTGTGTGTGTGTGTGTGTGTGTGTGTGTGTGTGTGTGTGTGTGTGTGTGTGTACGTGTGTGCGTGTGTACGTGTGTGCGTGTGTACGTGTGTACGTGTGTGAGTGTGTGAGTTTGACGTGTATCACTCAATGACTGTCTGTTCTTCTGCTTACTGCTACAGTGTGGAACATGGTGGAGAGAACACAATGAAACCTGGGCTTAGAAAATGTGAGTGTTGACTGCTGTGAAGAATATGACTAAGAATAAGTCTTAATTCAAGTTAAGTCAAAGTCAAAGACCATCATTACTTACTTGGTCACATTAAATATCAGCTGTAGTTCTACAGAAGCAGAAATCAGGGACACCAACGTTTACAAAGAGTTTCTTTGACAATGTTTGTGTCTGTGTATGTTTGTGGTGTGTTCTTGTTACATTAGAAATGTGTGTGTGTTAATGCATGCATACATGAAGGTGTGTGTGTGTGTGTGTGTGTGTGTGTGTGTGTGTGTGTGTGTGTGTGTGTGTGTGTGTGTGTGTGTGTGTGTGTGTGTGTGTGTGTGTGTGTGTGTGTGTGTGTGTGTGTGTGTTCAGGATGTGAGTGTGTGTTCATCAATGCGTACAGGTGTTTGAGTATGTGTGTAATTAATGTGAATAAGTGTGTTTTATAAAACCATACAGTATAGCATATGATCATTCAACAAGTCTCAAGTTACCTTAACTTCTCCTTTTGATTTCTAATATTGTGTCTGGTTTCATCCATCAGATGTCTGTGATCTCACACTGGACCCAAACACAGTAAACAGACTTCTCTCTCTGTCTGAGGAGAACAGAAAGGTGACGGAGAGAGGAGAGGGGAGAGAGGAGCAGCCGTATCCTAAACACCCAGAGAGATTTGACTACAGGAAGCAGGTGCTGTGTAGAGAGGGTCTGACTGGGTGCTGTTACTGGGAGGTAGAGTGGAGTGGATTAAGGGCTGCTATAGGATTGACATATAAAGGAATCAGCAGGAGAGGAGAGGGTGAGGACAGTCTGATTGGATGGAATGACAAGTCCTGGAGTCTGGTCTGCTCTGACAACCTTTACACTGCCTGGCACAATAATAATCCCACTCTCATAGACGTCCCCTCCTCCAGCTCCCACAGAGTAGGAGTGTATCTGGACTGGCCAGCCGGCACTGTCCTTCTACAGAGTCTTCTCTGACACACTGACCCACCTGTACACATTCACCTCCACATTCACTGAGCCCCTCTATCCAGGGTTTCTGGTTTATGACTCCTCAGTGTCCCTGTGTCAGGAGGTCCCTGTGTCAAACACAACGTGGACCTGCTGACGTCATCTGAGCGCGACTTATGTTTGTTGTTGGAAGCTGAGAGCTGAACGAGAGGTTCATTGTTTTTGTATGGATCCTGCAGCACAGTTGGGCTTAGTTGCTGTGAGTGCTGCTGTCTTTCCCGGGTATTGTAATGTTTTTAAAATTGTATAAACTGCCTTAATTTTGCTGGACCCCAGGAAGAAGAGATGCTGCCTTGGCAGCAGTTAATGGGGATCCATTAAAATATATATATATATATAACATATAAATACAAATAGAAAATAAAAATACAACGTGATGTTTCACTCTAATCATGGTTCAGGAAGACACTCTGGAGCAACAATGTAGAATATCTCTCTGGTGTGTAAACATATGATTGTAAATATTCATCAATAAACACCATTGAAGTTGACAGACATTGTCAACTAGAGTCATTTATTAATAGAATGAATCACCACACTGTGTTGTAAGAACTGTTTTCATTTACAAATCATTTGTCTTGTTGTTATTGGGCTTCTTAGTGTTTGTAAATATTGTTGTCTGTAGAATGTTAATTTGTCAAATTCTTGACACAACAATCTTGTTTCTATATCAACTAAATTCCACTGAATGAAATGTACATGTGACAGATGTGACTAATAAAGGTTAATCAACCAGATGAAAGAAGCTGTAAATGTTTTAATATTGATCAGAATATGACAGTACTGTAAATGGACTACATTAATAGGGGTTGTGTTCAGTACATAGAACTGGGTCTTATTCAGATGAAAAGGAAGCTTTTATGATCACACACACAGACCTTAACCGTGTAAAATGTCACCTTCAGTGGGGTCGTAGCTGTATTGAAGTGGTGTGTTTTTAGTGAATCTCCTTTCTCTGTCATCTCTGGTTCAACACCCTCTGTGGGGTCGTAGCTGTATCTTAGTGGTGTGTTTTTAGTGAATCTCCTTTCTCTATTGTCTCTGGTTCAACACCCTCTGTGGGGTCGTAGCTGTATCTTAGTGGTGTGTTTTTAGTGAATCTCCTTTCTCTATTGTCTCTGGTTCAACACCCTCTGTGGGGTCGTAGCTGTATCTTAGTGGTGTGTTTTTAGTGAATCTCCTTTCTCTATTGTCTCTGGTTCAACACCCTCTGTGGGGTCGTAGCTGTATCTTAGTGGTGTGTTTTTAGTGAATCTCCTTTCTCTGTCGTCTCTGGTACAACACCCTCTGTGGGGTCAGAAACATTCAGGGGAAATGGAAAGAGATCCTGTGACGTGATTTCCTCTTTTTTACAGGCATTTGTTTTATGTCTGCTACGCTACTGGTTGTCTACAATGACGACTCCTGTGTAAATACACACCCTTGTTACGTTGCAGCTTCAGGAAGTGATACTGTGTATTCAGTATTCACATTATAATATGCACTATTCTGTCATTATAATATCCACTGTCATTATAATATCCACTATTCTACAAACATAATATACACTAATCTTTCAATATTATATCACACTATTCTGTCATTATAATATCCACTAATCTGTCAATATCATATCCACTATACTAACATTATAATATCCACAATTATGTAATAAAATGTTTGTGTCTTTATCTTGAAAGCAATCTATGATTTGGTTACCCACTGCCATCAATATTACAATTTCCTGTGCAGCCTTGGTGTCCCCAGCACTTGTCACATACAAATTTCCTTCAAATCAACACATTTATTTGACTTCTAATGTTGCCAAGAAATGTGCACCATAACTTCAACGGCCATTTTGGAACTGCGTTGTAGGCTACAAACTTACCTTCACTTTCATGATATTAGCAAATCACATGGTTTGTTCCACGACATTAGTCCCTTTTGGGTAGTGAAACTTGGTGAAAAAAAACTCTGATTTCACCAAATTTTTTACATTCTGTCATGACGAGTACATGTTCAACTTAATAAGCATGTTTTCCCATTTCAAGAAGTGAAATAAATAAATAAAATCCTTAGTGCCTATTAAGTGCCAAATAAAGTAACATGGTTGACCATAACAGGGTTGACGATTTCATGTTAAATCAGCCATAAATCCCGTCTGGCACAGTGGACGCGTCATAATAAATAAAGTAACAGTTTTGACCATAACAGGGTTAACGATTTCATGTCATAAATCCATCCGGCACAGTGGACGCGTCATAATACCCATAAAAATGGTTCCTAAGGTTTCTACACCATTCATTTTTCACATTGTGAATTTGGCGTGATGTTTTGATAGCCGTGTAATTCTCTCTTGGATAAGGTGAGTTTTAGCAATATATTCACCTCAATTTACTCTAATAAATTCGTTATGATAATTACTGTTAAAAGGGACCTTGTCGGAGAGAGATTTGTGATGTTATCAAAACATCACGCCAGGGTAAGCCTACATGAAACACGGACCTCAAAAGTAGTTCTGAAATCCCAGATGGAAAAATGAATGGTGAAAAAACGATTGGAACCATATCCGGGTTTTATGATTCATACTGCGGTACTTAATGGAAGCTTTTTATGAGCAACAAGGTGGGCCAATTAAATGCAAAACATCTGTCTATGTGTAACAGGGTTGAAGTGTTATGCTCGACCCACTCAGTTTTCCACCACAAAACACCAGAACATGTCCAGAAAGAGTGCAACCAGCTCACCTGTTTTTACACTATGATTTGAATATTAGATGTTATTTTGAAAACAATAACATTAAATAATTACCACATATTAAACTAAAGCTCAGGTCACTTAACAGGGTTTGCCTTAAAATGTTTTTTTTTACATTAAAATGAATCACTAATCACATTAAATAAATAATCATCTTCAGCAATGATTTTGTTAAAGCAACAAAATAAACAAAGGCTTTACAATCATGGTGAAAACTTGGAGAAATGTTGGGTTAGGTGGGTTAAAATCTTCCAGAGTAAACAGAGTGAATTTTGCCACTTTAGCACGTCTTTATTCATACTCCAAATCAGATCTATAGAATGTTCCATGTGGTCTATATTAAAGAGCACTTCATTTAATATAACAAGCTTTTAAAATGAAATATTGGTGTACAATTTCTACAAAAAAATATCAATGGGAAGTTGCCTCTCATAAGCAACCCGTTCTACCAGCCTATTAAAAAACAGGACACATTCATTTACGTCCCTTCGATACAAAGTGATTTTCGTAGCAGGTTAGTTTGAGCATTTCTGCTAAACCTAACCCTTTTCATAGACGTAACCTCATTCTCCTAACCTGCCCTTTAAGTTCTCCTAACCTGCTCCGAAAAAGTGAAAATACTGTTTCCCATTATACAACAGTAGGCTAAATTATATTATCCTAAAATCATTTCACTCATTCTATTGGGTCTATTTGTTCAAAAGACAGGGCAGGGAAGTGAACCAAGTCCCTGGCGAGAAAGGCAAACAGGGTTATAGGGTTAACCCACTTGGTGGGAATTGTTGCTAGGATCGCTACAATGCCCCCTCTGAACGGAAAGGCATGTCCCCATGGTTCGACTAGTCAGTCCTTCACACGTCCGGGCCGTGCAATCTGATGGCCTCCCACTTCTGACACCAATGTAGTGAAAGGCAGGGCAGGGAAGCAAAGCAGGGTCGCTGGCTTGAAAAGCAAACTCCCTACGCAGCAGGCCAATAGGGTAATTCTTGACTAAGCAAATACAACTCTGCCTCTTCCAGATAGGATACCTGTCATACTTCTGTCAGAAAGTGGTGACAGGTACAATCTTAGAGATGGAAACACTATTTCAAAAATGATCTTTAAAATAATTGTATATATAAAAAATGAAGTGTTCTGATCAATCTGATATGTAATAAGTGCAATACGCCAGCAGGCGGCAGCAGCCCAAATCCACGTTGTAGTTTCTCGTCGAGATTATATCTGTCACTTCCGTGTCCGGTGAACCATCTTCCCATTTGGAATAACTTGTCCACTGTACGGTATGTTCTATCTTCAAATGGCATCTAAACGTCGATATTTTAATGTTTGCATCGTATATTCTATTGGGACAGATGATAAAGTTTGATATAAAAAAAAACTCGAATTCTGTTTGGTCGACGAGTGGTTGATATCCACCGCAGCTGGGCTCTGACCTTGCAGTGTTGGCTAGCCAACTAACTAGCTAACTGCTAGACCTTCAGCGGACTCTTGATCTTTGAACGTAAAATATGATTTTGTATGTCTAAAATATAACTAAATAAAATGATATAGTTAAATGTAAAATATCCACTTAGCTACATTGTTGGATTGTAGTAGCTAGGCAAAGCTATCGACTATTTGCTAGTTAGCCTAGTCTAGTAGCTTGAGAGCTATCTAAGACGTTAACCAGCTTGCCATCTGTCAGCAGACATGAGTTTGGCGCTGTCAGAACTTCTGTTGGCTTTTTTGCGTTGGTTTGGACTCAGATCAGTTAGCCAGATAATAGCCACATCTCTAACAGTAACCACTACATGGCCGTGTTGTTGAGGAGTCAGATCAGTTAGCCAGATAAAAGCTACATCTCTAACATTAGCCACTACATGACCGTGTTGTTGAGGAGTCAGGCTGGCTAGTTTCTAATCTCAGTGCACTGCCAGTCAAATTATCACCTGTGTGTGACTGGAACCTGCCTGACCGGTGTGGTCATGGCGTGCAGTAGGACATGCATGTACAATCCATCCCCTCAAGTGTCTTTTAACGGTTTTCTTCTTTCATGTTATGATCCGTATCTCTTGTGGGTTTTAGCAGCTATATAGAATATTGAAGGACTTTTATTTACCCTTTTTCCAATCGTTGACAGACACAGACAGAAAGATGGCTGGGAAACGCGCAGCATTGAAAGCCATTGACTGGTTGGCCTTTGCTGAGAGGGTTCCCCCCAACCAGAGGGCCATGTTCAACAACCTCAAGACGCGCTCAGATGCCATCGGTGCCAAGTACGTAGCCTACCCAGAGTTAACATTTAGGCCTAGTGACTAGCACTTCAGAGCCAGCCAATAGAGGTAAAACTTTCACTTGCATTGATGTCAATGGGAAAATGAGTAAAACATTTTTAGGATTCTCCCACCTAGCTTTTTATATGCCTATGTGAAAGGTGTGTAGTTGTAATTGAATTACAAAGTATTGTCAACCAAGACACACAGGTTGCTGCAAAGTGAGTGGGTCTCGTACATGCATGCTAGTGTAAATGAAAAGCTCCACAATCTCACTCCCACAATGATTGTTTTAGAAGTGACATCAATGAGCTGTTGTTGATGGCTCTGTCTACAGGCTGGCCTCTCTGCCAGAGAAGCCTGTTACCATCGACTGGAGCTTCTATAAGACCAATGTGGCCAGAGCCGGCATGGTGGCTGAGTTTGAATCCAAGGTGAGATCCTAAGGCCCGTGATGAGTTTTATATGAGCTCTACCTTCGGTATAGTAAAGTTACACACTTTACTATACCGAACAAAAATATAAACGTTCCATGTTACAGTTCATATAAGGAAGTCAGTCAATTAAAATGAATTCATTAGGCCCTAATCTATGGATTTCACATGACTGGCCAGGGGCGCAGCCATGGGTGGGCCTGGGAGGGCATAAGCCCACCCACTTGGGAGACAGGCTCACCCACTGTGGAGCAAGACCCAGCCAATCAGAATGAGTTTTTCCCCACAAAGGGGCTTTATTATAGACCGAAATGCTCCTTGGTTTCATCAGCTGTCTGGGTGGCAGGTCTCAGACAATCCCACAGGGGAAGAAGTCTGATGTGGATGTCCTGGGCTGCCGTGGTTACACATGGTCTGTGTTTGTGAGGCCGGTTGGACGTACTGCCAAATATAGAATGATATTGGCTTATGGTATAGAAATTACTATTTAATTATCTGGCAACAGCTCTGGTGGACATTCCTGCAGCCAGCATGTCAATTGCACACTCCCTCAAAAGTTGAGACATCTGTGGCATTGTGTGACAAAACTGCACATTTTAGTGGCCTTTTATTGTCCCCAGCACAAGGTGCACCTGTGTAATGATTATGCTATTCAATCAGCTTTTTGATATGCCACACCTGTCAGGTGGATTAAATATCTTGGCAAAGAAGAAATGATCAGTAACAGGAATGCAAAAAAAACATTTTGCGTATAGAACATTTTAGGTGATCTTTTATTTCAGCTCATGAAACATCGGACCAGCACTTTACATGTTGCATTTATATTGTTGTTCAGCATATTAGTCTGGTATGTAGTATTCTGTCCACTGTGTGGTACTGTAACACTGGTTCAGTAACAACAATATTAGTCTGGTATGTAGTATTCTGTCCACTGTGTGGTACTGTAACACTGGTTCAGTCACAACAATATTAGTCTGGTATGTGTGGCATACTGTAACACTGGTTCAGTCACAACAATATTTGTCTGGTATGTGTGGCATGCTGTAACACTGGTTCAGTCACAACAATATTTGTCTGGTATGTGTGGCATGCTGTAACACTGGTTCAGTCACAACAATATTTGTCTGGTATGTGTGGCATGCTGTAACACTGGTTCAGTTACAACAATATTTGTCTGGTATGTGTGGCATGCTGTAACACTGGTTCAGTCACAACAATATTAGTCTGGTATGTGTGGCATGCTGTAACACTGGTTCAGTTACAACAATATTTGTCTGGTATGTGTGGCATGCTGTAACACTGGTTCAGTTACAACAATATTTGTCTGGTATGTGTGGCATGCTGTAACACTGGTTCAGTCACAACAATATTAGTCTGGTATGTGTGGCATGCTGTAACACTGGTTCAGTTACAACAATATTAGTCTGGTATGTGTGGCATGCTGTAACACTGGTTCAGTCACAACAATATTAGTCTGGTATGTGTGGCATGCTGTAACACTGGTTCAGTTACAACAATATTAGTCTGGTATGTGTGGCATGCTGTAACACTGGTTCAGTCACAACAATATTAGTCTGGTATGTAGTATTCTGTCCACTGTAACACTGGTTCAGTTACAACAATATTTGTCTGGTATGTGTGGCATACTGTAACACTGGTTCAGTCACAACAATATTAGTCTGGTATGTGTGGCATGCTGAAACGTTGATTCAGTTTACATCATGACTGAGTTGTTTCAGAGTAGAACATGTCATTGTCGATCCCTATCAGACATCGGTATGATGAATAACGTTCTAGAACCGGGGATGGGTACTGTAACTTCATGCTTCAATCAAATGTATTTATATTAGTGTTGTCAAGATACCAGTATCACAGTACTAGGAAGTAAGGAAGCCAAGGAAACTACATGAAGCGGACAACATTTCTTGAGGAAAACAGTCCTAATGTTCCTTTATGTTGTCAGCCAGTCACATTTGTTTTTTTTGCAAGGTGTAACACACAATAATAATTTAGATACTGTAGGTTTTACAGGACCAAAGAGTTCAGTCTGCTTCGTGTTTTCTTTTTTTGCCAAGGGAAATCTGATATGGTAGTATCGTGATAGTGTTATTGTGATGACACTAATTTATATAGCCCTTTCTACAACAAATTTGTCCCAAGTGCTTAACAGTTAGTATTGGTCTGTTCTATTTCCTGTCCCCCTCCTGTCCTCATCTCACCCCTCTCCTCCTGTCCTCATCTCACCCCTCCTGTCCTCATCTCACCCCTCCTGTCCTCATCTCACCCCTCTCCTCCTGTCCTCATCTCACCCCTCCTGTCCTCATCTCACCCCTCTCCTCCTGTCCTCATCTCACCCCTCCTGTCCTCATCTCACCCCTCTCCTCCTGTCCTCATCTCACCCCTCCTGTCCTCATCTCACCCCTCTCCATGTCCTGTCCTCCTCAGTTCTCAGCCCTGACCATCCCTGAGCCCAAGGACACAGCCACAGCCGCCATCAACACACAGGAGGCAGAGGCGGTGAGTTGTGGGTTAAAAGTTACTGTGCAGAATGACTGTTCACTGCTCTGCTGTAGTGATTCAGAATGACTCTTCACTGCTCTGCTGTAGTGATTCAGAATGACTCTTCACTGCTCTGCTGTAGTGATTCAGAATGACTCTTCACTGCTCTGCTGTAGTGCTTCAGAATGACTTCACTGCTCTGCTGTAGTGATTCAGAATGACTCTTCACTGCTCTGCTGTAGTGATTCAGAATGACTCTTCACTGCTCTGCTGTAGTGATTCAGAATGACTCTTCACTGCTCTACCTCATTCCTGTATTAATATTACACTAGCTAGCTAATTAATAAAACATGAAATGTGTATTATGGCACTGACACAGACACTGTTGTGTTGTATTGTTGTCTGTCCTGGAGGAAGTGGTGATGAATGAGCTCAGAGTTCCATCTCGTTATGCAGAGCACTCGCTATGCAGAGCACTCGCTATGCAGAGCACTCGTTATGCAGAGCACTCGTTATGCAGAGCACTCAGTGCTCTTGATGCTTCCTCCATTATTATTGTCTTGTTTGTTTCAGAACAAAGCTGCTGTTGCCTACGTGGAGGCTTCCAAAGCTCGTATCGGCCAGTATGAGAAGGAGGTGGGTGACACACACTCCAAACCACACACACACTCCCCTACACCTGGTTTTCCCTAGACTGTCTCTTCATAGTTTAGGATATTAGTACACAGTCAGCAGTAGACCCCCTGAGAAAAACTCCACTATTTAGAGACATGTACAGTACCAGTCAAAAGTTTGGACATACCTACTCATTCAAGGGTTTTTCTTTATTTTACTATTTTCTACGTTGTAAAAATATATTTTCATTTGTTTAGCACTTTTTTGGTTACTACATGATTCCATATGTGTTATTTAATAGTTTTGATGTCTTCACTATTATTCTACAACGTAGAAAATAGTATTAAATAAAGAAAAACCCTTGAATGAGTACGTGCCCAAACTTTTGACTGGTACTGTAGAATTATTCTCTCTGTTGATCCACCTTCCTCTCTTCCACTATTTAGAGACATGTATCTCTTCTCTCTGTTGATCCACCTTCCTCTCTTCCACTATTTAGGGACGTGTATCTCTTCTCTCTGTTGATCCACCTTCCTCTCTTCCAGTATTTAGAGACATGTAGTTCTCTTCTCTCTGTTGATCCACCTTCCTCTCTTCCACTATTTAGAGACATGTAGTTCTCTTCTCCTCTCTGTTGATCCACCTTCCTCTCTTCCACTATTTAGAGACATGTAGTTCTCTTCTCCTCTCTGTTGATCCACCTTCCTCTCTTCCACTATTTAGAGACATGTAGTTATCTTCTTCTCTCTGTTGATCCACCTTCCTCTCTTCCACTATTTAGAGACATGTAGTTCTCTTCTCTCTGTTGATCCACCTTCCTCTCTTCCAGCTGGAGAAGTTCCAGAACATGATTCCCTTCGACCAGATGACCATCGATGATCTGAACGACACGTTCCCTGAGACCAAGTTGGACAAGGAGAAGCACCCGTACTGGCCCCACAAGCCCATCGCTGAGCTGTAAACTGGCCCCCAGCGCTGTCTAGATAATATTCGACTTTCCTCTGATGAAAGGTTGTATAGTGTCCTATGTATAAAGTCAAGTCCTGTTTCATCTACAAAGACAGTTTGTGAAATAACTGCTTATTGTTATTGAGCAACTGAGTAACAACTGAGTAAGGTCATCTGGTCCTTTGAATGGAAATAAACATTTATGGAAATTGAATATGATTTGTGTTATTATTTTGTGTAACGTTTATTTAACAAAAGACTCTTAAGGGGTTATAGTAGTTAAAACTATTTTCCGAGGGCATTTATGTTCATCAACTCATGTGAAAGGATTTTCCATAATCAGTTAGGACGTTTAGAGTAAGGGAATATCCTGATGTTCTGTGTTGATTCAGTAATACAGGACTGTTGTTTTACGACAGACGTACTGCTCGTTTCTGTTGGACAATCCTCTCCTCTGTCCAAGTGAGTTCCCTCCAGAGAAGATCCCACCATCTCCTCCTGGTGCTTTGTGTTGATTCAGTAACGTACAGTATAACTGTTGGACACCATATAGACAATGTCTAACAATGGGCATGTCCCAAACTGCACCCTATTCCTGATACAGTGCCCTACTTTTGACCACAGCCCTATGGCACCCTATTCCCTAAATAGTGCACTAGTTTTGCCTGGGGCTCTTGTCAAAAGTAGTGCACTATATAGGGAATAGGGTGCTATTTTGGGTGTAGCCATTAATGAAACTGTTGGTATACATTAGAACACATCTCTCCCCTCCTACAACTGTACTGGCTTCATCCCCTGGAGTCTTTTGTTTGGAGAAACTAAATGACTTGTCTGTGTCAATCCAACTCACAAGTCATGGGAAGAGGTCTTGTTTCCTGTCCTCTGGGTTTTCTCATGTCTACAGGTGGGTAGCAGTGATCTTCTGCTCAGGTGTGACGGGCCTAGTTCAGAAACAACCCCCACCCATTCTCCCATGACCTTCTCAAAATCCTTTCAAATCTACATCTGTGTACCAAATGGCATCCTAATCTCTTTCTAGTGCACTACTCTTCTTGACCAGAGCCCTGTGGGTCCTGCTGAAAAGTATCCCACTAAATAGGGAATAGGGAGCCATTTTGGGCACAGACAAGATGTCCCGAGGTGGTATGGGCTAGAGGTTGTTTCTGGAAAGGGCAAACCCTATGTTATGTTCTGTTGACTATAGGATGACCCAGTATTGTCTCAGTGTTCTGATGACTATGGGAACACCCAGTGTTGTCTCACCGGTCTGTAGCTCATCCATCATGACTTGAGTTGGACAGCACTCCTGTACTTCACATGGTTGTGGCCACGCCCCCAAGTCTTTTTGTGTGTGTGTGTGTGTGTGTGTGTGTGTGTGTGTGTGTGTGTGTGTGTGTCAGTGTTGTTCCTCCTTTGTTATGACTACAGTATAAATCTCCATGTCTTCATGGTTGGAAACATGAGAGGTCTCCAGGGCCTTTTCTACATGAGGCTCAGTCTCACTGTGTTATTCTGGGTTCTCTGTCAGACTGCTGGACTGGCTCTGATGTTAGGGGTTTGGGCAGACTGCTGGACTGGCTCTGATGTTAGGGGTTTGGGCAGACTGCTGGACTGGCTCTGATGTTAGGGGTTTGGGCAGACTGCTGGACTGGCTCTGATGTTAGGGGTTTGGGCAGACTGCTGGACTGGCTCTGATGTTAGGGGTTTGGGCAGACTGCTGGACTGGCTCTGATGTTAGGGGTTTGGGCAGACTGCTGGACTGGCTCTGATGTTAGGGGTTTGGGCAGACTGCTGGACTGGCTCTGATGTTAGGGGTTTGGGCAGACTGCTGGACTGGCTCTGATGTTTGGGGTTTGGGCAGACTGCTGGACTGGCTCTGATGTTAGGGGTTTGGGCAGACTGCTGGACTGGCTCTGATGTTAGAGGTTTGGGCAGACTGCTGGACTGGCTCTGATGTTAGGGGTTTGGGCAGACTGCTGGACTGGCTCTGATGTTAGGGGTTTGGGCAGACTGCTGGACTGGCTCTGATGTTAGAGGTTTGGGCAGACTGCTGGACTGGCTCTGATGTTAGGGGTTTGGGCAGACTGCTGGACTGGCTCTGATGTTAGGGGTTTGGGCAGACTGCTGGACTGGCTCTGATGTTAGGGGTTTGGGCAGACTGCTGGACTGGCTCTGATGTTAGGGGTTTGGGCAGACTGCTGGACTGGCTCTGATGTTAGGGGTTTGGGCAGACTGCTGGACTGGCTCTGATGTTAGGGGTTTGGGCAGACTGCTGGACTGGCTCTGAAGTTAGGGGTTTGGGCAGTGGGTTGAGGCAAGCATTTGATTCAGTCAGTGTCAGCAATGTAATATGGTGATGGAGCAATGTGGGCTAATATGGTCTAATTAAATGACTGTTGCAGTTGAACTCCCTCAGTCAAGATGAACCATGTTTCACATTAACCAAGTTGTCCACAGTGAAACCCTGACATACTGACCTTAGTTAAGAATGTTCATTGAAACTAATTGGAACAAACACTTGTATATTATATTCATAACTTGTTTTCCCTTTCCTGTTTTCTTACTGCGTGTCTTCTTACTGTGTGTTCTTACTGTATATTCTTACTGTATATTCTTACAGTGTGTTCTTACTGTATATTCTTACTGTGTGTTCTTACTGTATATTCTTACTGTGTGTTCTTACTGTATATTCTTACTGTGTGTTCTTACAGTGTCTTCTTACTGTGTGTTCTTACTGTGTGTTCTTACTGTATATTCTTACTGTATATTCTTACTGTGTGTTCTTACTGTATATTCTTACTGTGTGTTCTTACAGTGTCTTCTTACTGTGTGTTCTTACTGTATATTCTTACTGTATATTCTTACAGTGTGTTCTTACTGTATATTCTTACTGTGTATTCTTACTGTGTATTCTTACTGTGTGTTCTTACTGTGTGTTCTTAAAGTGTCTTCTTACTGTGTGTTCTTACTGTGTGTTCTTACTGTATATTCTTACTGTGTGTTCTTACTGTATATTCTTACAGTGTGTTCTTACTGTATATTCTTACAGTGTGTTCTTACTGTATATTCTTACTGTATATTCTTACTTTATGTTCCTACAACAGAAATGAATACATTTTTCCAGCAGGGGGCAGCATTTGTCTGTAATACAGATGATTGCCTTAATAGTATCGGTTAACTATCAGATACTTTAGCTGTGCTTCATTGATCTTGCCTGGTGCAATTTAGGCAATAGAATATTCCCAAAAGTGCAAACCCCACCCATATGGCACTCCAGGCAAGCTCAATCAAACGGTCAAATAAAGAAAACAAATTCTTATTTGAACCCAGGTCTGCTATGAAACCCTGGTCCTCTGTCTTTCTCCATCTCACTATAGGTTGATGGGGAACCAGGACAGAGAGAGGAGTCTTCCTCCCCAGCCAGCAGTGAGGACTCTGGGGTTAGCACATCACTGTGTGTTCAGGCTCTGCCCGCTCATTAGGCCACAATAGGGGTCGCATTGTCTCACTCTCTCTTCCTCAAATCTGACACAAACAAAGGTGCGATTGTTGCATGATTTTTACACCCCAATGAAAATGCCAGTGAGGAGGGAGGGAGGAGTTTACCAGACCGTTCCTGTCTAATGGACACAGGTCTGGTTGTTGACTAGGAATCAGTCTGATATTGCATTACATGTTGTACTATAATATGATTCATTATATTTAAGTGAAAATACATTTTATCCAGGGGCGTTTCCAGCTAAGACACTACATCACTTATTCATGTGCACACTGAATGGAAAATAGCCTTTTTATATCTGTGCAGCTTGCGGCTATGGCATTTAGGATATTTAATTTAGTCCAATGATTTGT